>NW_017145399.1:551900-638712 GCF_001652005.2 Ceratina calcarata
TCGGATTTTGTCAACATCGATAAAATGCCAAATAATCATACGTAACTCGTTAAATATCGAAGTTAGAAGGAAAACAACTTTTATTTGAAGCATTTTTCGCAATTTTGAAAAAAAAAATTTTCGTCAGCGTCAATACTTAATTGGATATTTCCTTGTATACTTTTTAGCACGTAGCTATTTATCATTGGCATTATTCTTCCGACGTCTGATTTCTTTTTAATTATAGGAAATGCGTTTTTCTAAGGTACATAAACTTTTAGGATTGACCGTATAGCCAATACATCCTTAAGTGAGTAGTAATAGTAAAGTAATATTCCCAAGTAAGTACCCTTACTATCCGTAAAAGGTTCCAGGATTTATGGAAAATTCACTTTTATGATCCCGGCTGTTTGTATTTGTCATTAAATGCACTCATTCAGCAATTGTTACTGTGAACACGGAAGCAAGCTGCGTGGGAGAGGCCCGTTTCCTGATAGAAAATAGTTTAAGTAGGGTGCTAATAATACGGTACCTAAATAGTTGAGCCAAAGTACTCAGCACACGAGCACTCTACTCAGTCTTTTGAAAACCCTAAACCGGAACCCATCGGAACTGTGCTTGTATCAAAACAGGTACGCCCAGTGACTGGGTACTATACAATGCAAGTGAAGAGTAAAGAATAGGAGAAACACTTCCACGAGCCTCGGTGACACGAATCCAGCTATTCATCTACACGTACAGACCACGGCGGCGGCGAACGAAGGGAACACGAAGAAGGAAGGGTGGATCAAGGGATCGCGAGGTAACCCGACACTTTTGCGGGGTATAGTTTATGTGGTGACACTCGCAATTCCGTGGTAGACACACGGCTCGTGTGCGTCCTTGCGAGCCCGGAGAAGACGGACCCCCTGCCGGGCTACGCCGAATCCTCTTACGGTGTAACGATGACCAACGACCGAGCCACTCGTAAAAACTCCATACGAACGCCAGACGTCATATGCAAGAGTCGAGGTTCACGTTTATGCGTGCGCGTGAACGTATCCGTATGAGTATAGTTAAAAAGCTGAAGGTACGATCGAGGAAAAAAGCGTACCCTAGTTGTTATTTTTTATACCGTACCGTAGAAGTCAATTACAATGGGGCCACGAGGTTACCACCGTTAATCGCGAAGTTCTGAGATTTAACTGTTACATTACAAGAGAAATAAAAAAAATGCGGCGTGGACGATAAAGAGAATTATTGCCAGGGAGCGATTAAAAATGATCATAACACCGAGCGGGACGGAGGAGAAAAATCGCGGTGACGGTAGTTGTAACGCGAATACGGGGCCGACTGACTCCTAGCGGGGCGCCATCGCTGGGGAATCTGATAATGGCGAAGGTGGTGCGTATATGTATCGCGTCGCTCGGTGCCGGAGTACGACTATCATTCGTGTTCTCGCTGCGTCCGTTCTCGCATCCTGCGGCTGATACATGAAGTGTCCTGCGCGCAGGTGTCGCCGGGGACAAATACGGCTGCGCTCGAGGAGCTATCGCCATACGGGATCTACGACATCGAGATATCGCGCGGCGGTCCCTTTCTTTTTTTCACGATCTCCCCCTGGACAAATGATCTATTTGTAACACGGCCGTGTTCGCATCGACTCGCGTATCTTCTACTCGTTATCGATATCTCGATTCGTTTTGTCATTTGCTAAGTGGAACGGTAATATTTCTTATCTGAGTATTCAAGCACGAGATCTTAGAGCATTTCATGAAATTATACTCCAGTACATTGTTATAACACAATATGCTTTAGAAATGAATATGAAAGTGTATTTCGATGCCTAAAATTATTTGAAATTCAAACTTTTATATCGAGGGATCAGCAGAAGGGTTAACACTGCAATCGTGACTTAAGCTCCGGCGTGCTTCCTCATCGTTCGTTGCTATAAACCGCCTCTACGAGTGAATCGCGAATAATACCTCTAATGAGCATTATTCAATCCGTCACTCTTCCACTGGCATCGCCAACGTGTACCTCGGCAAACCGAGAACCATATGCACCGTACGTGCATACACCCGACGGCTTCGATAAAGGATGCGCATACTGAGTCGTGGTGGATCGATAGTTCGACGATCCTCTCCGAGGCGAAGTAGCTGAAAATCGATCGCGAGGTCCTTTTCCCCCGGGCTACCAGAAAAAAAGCGTTAACGAGGCAAGAAAGGCGATAAACCAGGCGAGCAGCTGCTTACGCGCCTGGAATGCCGCGTATCTTCGAAATCGACCCTTAAACTACGCCGGCCGGGCCCTCTAATCATCCTCCAACGCGACGCAACCGTCTACCACTGATTAGACACCGCGGCGGAGATAACCGAGCGTCCATCGAAGATCCTCTTCTTTATCTGTCCTCGCATCTATGTAAGCTCCACGTCCCCCGGAATTTCGAGGGGACGGCTGACCAGGGACATAAATATGATAGAGTCACGACCCGGTGGTGGCTCGTGCGGTGGTGCGTAACATAATACGCGCGCGCACAGCCTCTCGCGCTCTCTTCCCAAGTTCCACGGACTCACTCCTGAAACATGCATCATCGGTAGCCGTCCCGGTGTCGCAGTATTTTCTCGGCCCCTTTTCTTAGATCGTAACACGGTGGACGCACCGAGTTTATGTCTCCGTGGCTCGTTATCGTCGCGACCAACCCCCTACGACCGCGTTCGCGTTCTGATTAACGACACACTTTTTGTCGTACGCGATTTCTCCTCGGCTCGAACATCACCTACGTATTTTTCTTTTTTTTTCTTTTACTGTTGATAAATCGTCACGATAATTGTTCCGCGTTTACCGCAAGGGAAATTTTCATGAAGTTTGCGAGGATTTTATTTAAAATTAAGAAGTGCAAATATTTTGTTAATTCTCGAACGGGTTCAGAAACTTCTCGGATAAAATGAGGCAGTCGTTCAGAGGTCTTCGAAAACATGATTCCCAGCTGGCAGCGGACCGTATCTGTTTTCATAAGAATCTTTCGAGGCTCGCGTTCGTCCTTTTTCGAGCAAGGATTCTCGCGCGTACGACGCGACGGGCGACGCGAACAGAGCAGGGGGTTCCAACCTCCAACTGCAACGGGTCCGGATGAGTCTGCGCGGCGCATCTTAATTATGAGGGGCTAAATTATGAGCGAGCTCCCGGCGCTGAAATATTTGTGTGTTAGCCGGCCGAGGGTTATGGCTCAATTACCACTCGCTATTCCCTTTGCGAGTCGTTGATTTAAGGGCGACCGCTTCCTGCGAGCGAACGTCCTTCGACCGGTACAGAGAACACGAGAAATTCGTTCCCTTTTTTAAAGACATCCACATCGTTTGATCTCTCTGTGAAATCCTGTTAGCCTGCATTTTCTTTTAAAACGTCACGAAGCGGTTTTAAAATGTTCTCTTTTAACGCGACTCATGATCGATTCGAGAGTTTTTCTTTAGAAGTCTTTGTAAACAAATAAAAAGGATTTATAAAAACAGCGAACTATTTAAAGAACGTATAATTCATAAACGATTATGCGATTATCGTCAACATCGTTTTGTCGCCGCTGACGTACGCGGGATCGTTTCACACACGTGTCTCGTGTTCTCGGGACGGTAGAGAAATTTAGTGAAATTGGCTGAACGTAAAACGAGCAGATGCCGATCGGATAAAGAGGGCTCGAGGTAATCGGTTGCGATTCCGAGCGGCAGAATCGGCGACCGAATTGCGGGGACAAGTTCACGCGAGCGCATCATCGAACGATTGAGACGTTTCCACCGCGGAGATCGTAATCGGAATTTAATGCGATCAGATAGGGGACTAATTGCAGCGGTCGGACCACTTCGGTAGTCGCGTCGAGACTCCGGAGGAAATCGTAAAACATAGTCGCCGAGCTTTGCACGCACCTCCTCTCTTCCTAGTATCGTAATCGGAAGCCTGCGATCTTGTCTTTGACCATTCTCGTGCCGAGCAGAAAATTTTATCACCGCATAAGCGTCTGTCTTTTGCGACGAGCAACATTATAACGCTGACAAAAAAAAAAAAATACGCTAACCTACGAGCAGCTGTCTAGGCGATTGAAAGGAGCTCGTAAAAGTATCGAATCTAATAACAAAATGTTCAAAAGCAATTCTTCCTCCAATCTTTAAAGATCTTTATTAACTATTATAAGGGTTCGACCGAGGGCTCGACGTTTCGTAAACAGTTTGTAGATCTCGAAGGTAAATGGAATTCATGGAAGGTAAAATGAAGGCCAAGAGGCAACGACATTAAATTCCTGAGGAAACGGAGCCATCGGCGACCGACTGGTCGCAGGATATTCCGGCGAACCGGTTCAAACTCATCGCTGCTTTCGCGTACAAGTAACTGAGTACATATTTGCTCCTGCTCGTGTACGCATCTTCCACCACGACAAAATAGTAACGCCTATAAATATCAATTTATTAATAAAATCAAACCTCGGATCGATCATCGTTAATTACTGCATAATCGTATCGCTATCGACTGTCATTATTAATTATCTACAAGGCGGTCATCCACTAACATGTATGTACAGTGTGTAGTGTGTGTATATACAAATTAATATTGAGAAGCAGAAGAATTGTTCGAAGGATCTGGCCACGAAAGGGGGATGGCAAGAGTGCTTTTTGATAAGAGGACCGTGATAAACCTCACCTCCACGTGTCCCAGAATCTCGAATTAATTGTTATCACAAAGTTATCTAGTGGTTAAGCCAAACACCAAATTTCAAAACTACATTCCCCTTAATTTACATATTCAGCCTTATAATAGTCTTTAAATATTCTTACTGGAAACAATTTTCGTCGTACAGTCTTGCACTGCTCATCGAATCATACATTCACCATATGCAAAGTTACCGGTGATAAATTATGCGTAACCAGTGTCTCAGCTCTGCGCTACGTTTCGACGATAAATTAATGGACACAGCCCCAACCCTTACCGAAAGCCTAACACCGAGCCACGATTTCGACTTGCCAATAGCAAAAATAAACCTGAAAGGAACGCGCGTTCCGGCAAATCGAATCCGACGTACCCTTCGGTACACGAAGTGGCTGGTAAATTTAACAACTGCATCACTTTAGTCTTTCGAAAGCCCACAGCTTGTTCCAATTGCTTAATGAAAATTGATTCATATTTGAAGCGAGATAATTTCATGCCAACTGTCTGTTAGTTTTTTTCTAAAGTAATAATATTGATTAATATTTAAATGGAGATAATATCGTACAGCAGGAACTTCTGGCAAATTATTCATATACATATTTGTAGCAGAGTTTCCTTCCTATCTGAGGATTCATCAAACTCCCATTAGAAAACCAAGCTAGCGTCGTTAGTTCAGAGGAAGCAGCCAAGAATCTTCAAATTGAATTCGACCAAACTTGACTCATTAGAATTGAATAGGATCAAACGTTCCCAAGTTCTCAGGTAACTAGTACCTTTGAATCAGCATTCGTATCACCAAATTGGGAAATCGAGGATCCAGATAGGAGCTTGGCAAAGAATCTTCTAAAACGTATAAAAAATACGAGTCTCTTCCAAATGTTCATCCACTAAAAAGAAACCGAGATATCGCGGCCTCGGCTATGTCGCGCCCTTAATCGTACCATCTTCTGCTATCACCGCCCACGTAACGAATCTGCATCGCGTGGGGAAGAAATTCCGAAAGATCCCCGGAGCAAGACGGGGGCCACGAATTAATTACCGGCATTGAACATGTCTCTGCGTGTACACGCGCGGAGGGGAGGAAGGAGGGAACGTCATCGGAGGCATCCGCGTACGTGCGCGTGGCGAATCTTGTTGTGGATAGTTCATTAGTCGCATTAGAGCAATTTATCAGCGATCAAGAGGCCCGGGGCCGGACACGCTTCGATTGTACCGAGGCTGGGTCGTATTAACGGGGCTGGGCCGACAGATAAAGATGAAGACGCGATGGTAAGAGCAAGCGAAGAACGCGGGGCATCGCCATGGGGAGGGAAAAGAAACGGGAAACTGATCCAGGAAGCTCTTTGGAGCAACGATCTCTTTACGCGCAAGCAATTTTTACGACGAAGCCACCGGGCCGGGCCGAGTTAACACGCGAGGTGACCGCTTTCAAACTCCCACCGCTTACCGCGAAACTGAACAAAACTGCAAAACGACGTGAACCTCGATTTCATGGTACCGAGTCGACCCTTTGTTCTTTTGAAAACATAAAAAATAAAAATGCTTATAAAGAATAAAGTATAAGTAAAGCAGCTTGTTAAAACGGTCGAGTGACTCGACACTCGGCCAGGAACGAAACGGATAAGCCAGATATCGAGGGCACCTGTTCCGTTCCCGGTTAAGCTACCCCTTTCTTTCTTCCTCTCCTTCGCTAATTACATCCTGTTCGATGTCAAAATATCAAGATCTGTTCGGCCGCGGATAAAGGAGAGCCTCTTTGTTTCTTTCTTTCGACCGAGTCGTTCGCGGACAGAGCAGTGATAAGAAGGAGATAACTTTGAAAGCGAGACCGTGTTTCGATGATTGGATCAATCCGATGGATACACGTTTTAAACACAAGTAAATTCGAGCTAATTACTAATCAAGAGACCTAATTACACCTACGGATGCTGAAAATATTCGGCTAGATAAGTGGAATTTCGCCGTTGGCAATATGATTGTCAGTCTTTCTCGTTTCGTTCGCCATCAATTTAGTTCAGCGTCAACGCGTGAAACCCCCGGAGTATCTGAGAACCACCCACTTGCATTGGTAACTCGATATCCCAGAAACGACCGATCGCGTTAGATCAGCCGATCGTTCGGTTCTCGTCGGTGGATCAAATCTAGAGGAACGAGTCCGGCGCACCGCTGGAAATAATTTCTTCCAATCTCGAAGGATATTGTATGTTACACGTTACGAAAGGGTGTCACGCGCGTAAAGCCGGGTTCACTGGACGGACACGCGAACCCGCGCCGCGTAATAACGCCAGAGCAGAGCCGAGTCGCGAGTCGCAATCGCAATGCGGCGACAACCGGCAACGCACCGAGAAAGATCGCGCATGCGAGCCAACGAGATAAGACGGTTTCGGACACTGGTGGAAGCGGCCGCGGCCGGTCCCGGTGTCGTGACGGGATGTCTGCGCTATTCCATCTTGGCTGTCACTCTTGTATGACACATAGACGCCACTGCGCGAGTGTCTGTGTATAAATACAATCGCCGCCAAAAGTAACAGGCTAACTCGCAAGACTAAAACTCAGATCGAAATGCATAAGTTGGTTCCGTAATAAACAGATGATCTTTCTTTTAGAAATCCTCAGTAAATTATTATCAGATTGAGAAAAGTGTCATACAAGACTCATTGTTTATTATGTATTCATTTCTCTCTACGATTTAATTTAATTCTTATTTATTCCACTACTCTAAAAATAGGGGATGAATCAAGTTTACGACTTTTTCTTCAATCACCAATACTTGTATCATTTAAACGTATTCTGCGTACTCATTTTTGGCTCTCACTGTATACCATCGCGCGAGTTTCTCCGCTCGCTCGCGTGCAAGGGCTGCTCGACGTGTGAACACGAATCTGCCACGCCTTCTGCCTCGACACTTTTGCTCCGCGTTGCATTCGATACATAACTTGCCTCCGAATCTTAACCGGATAATTGTACCTCGTGTTAAAACCACTCCGACGAATACTTTCGCTGATACTCTTCGAACTGTTCTACGCGATAGCGCTTCAACTAATTTTCGCATTCCACGGTAAGAGCTGAGAAAAATCTGCGACAGGAATTCCACCGTTTCGTAAACTACGTTATCAGAGAGTCCCCGATCCTCCCGCGCTGATTCATAGAGCGTCGCGTAATCGGCGACCGCGGCATTTGCATCTCAGGCACGAAAACGGCGAATCAACAGCGGTGGGTGCCCGAGCGAGCGTGTTTGCAAAAACCCGGAGGGGGCTCGTCTTACACAATCCCATCAACGGGAAATCTACGTACGGTACTCAAATTTCAAGGCTTAATTTACGAGTGCCGCGGGAGTAAATCGCACGGAGGAATCTCGCGGTTCAGCGACAAATTTATTCCTTTTCCTAGTAGATATCGCGTAACGCGTATCCGTAAATAGGTTCCTCAACAAAATTTCTGTGAATGCGACTGAAACCATCACGGAGTACCGTCTCGATAAACGTTCAAACCAATTTCATACCATATGTCATTCTTGGTCGGAATAAAATCTTCAAGTACGGTTATTTCCAGAACCAAAATTTATGGATTAATTAAATATTCTCGTTGACTGGAATCACTCACGATATCAGGATAAAACGCGTGTCCGGGAACGTATGCGACAGAGACTTTCCGCAAGGATCTCGTCTAATCTCGTCCCTGTCGCAGGGTGTCTTCGCTTCGCGCGATAAAACCAGCCCCTTATCCCGTGGGATCTCGAGCGTGGCCTCGCGGAGATCGGCCGCCGCGATTTCGCGATGCATACCACCGCGTCCGCGAGCAGAGCGGAGCCTGAAGGCGTGCAGAGAGCGAAGCGGAGAAAAAGGAGACGAGGAAAAGAGGAGCTGAACACCCAGCTACCGAAATTGCAACTCGCTCCGTCTCAGCTACCGCGACGCGGTTAATGATTTACGTAATAATGAATCACGGTTAGGTATGCGCGATCCACGTGTCAAGCTACGGATAACTGAACGATTGCTATATCCATCGTTTTAGAACATTTACGTCGATTAAGAATTTAACCTGTAGCATTTAATGAGGAGCTGTTCTTTTTACTGCCTCTCGTTTATTGCAATTTCAAATGACATATTAATGTTAATGGAATATTAAAATACACAATTCCAAAGGAAAGAAGAAACTTCTGTTAAATTATTTCAACTCTGCACCGATTCGAATCGAGCTGACAAAGTAAGCATTCAAGTTATCATTTACTTAAGAACCAGTACAAGAATCGTCTCGAGGTGCCAAAGGGCACAGAAGGAGAAAGAGGAGAAGAGAAAAAAAATAGAGAAAAGCAAGTGCAACCGGAGATGACACTGGCCGGTGCAGCGTCCACGATGACGACGTCCGCGTCTGGCCGGCGTTGCACGTGTATATACCGTCCCGTCGCTCGTGAAATGTAGATCGACGGTGATTTACTTATCAAGAATCGACGCTTCGCCGGAGGTAAATGGTCGAGTCGTGACCATTAGTCGACGGACTGGCCGAGTCGGTGGCGAACGTATACGTGTGTCTACGTGTGTGCGAATCAAGACGAACGGGGGAGTAAGTAGGTACCCTACGCTAATATCCGCGCCGCGCCGTGTGAGGCCTCCTTCGGAGCCCGACACGACGTTCCCTGCCCCTTCGTATCCCACCCGGTCGTACGATATTCCTAACCCATGAACCTTTAAATTATTTCTCGATCGAAGCCTCGAGGTATCAACAATTTCGCACAGCGATTCTAAATCAACCTCGTCGTTTATATCTTAAGTACGGCAAGAGAAGTGAGAAAATAATAAGAAGCAAATGAAGATCGTTTTCATATTAATGATGTTTGTTTAAAAAAAAGATCATGTACTAGAGTAGTCGTTCCGGTTTGAGCATTCATCTTCTCGAAAATATTTGGTAGCGGGAAAGCGACGCGGAAGTAACGTTGGAAAAGCACGCCTTAACAGTGTAACTAATTCCCGCTTGGTGAGAGATTAGTGTCACAAAGTGGACACAAAATGTGGCAAGTCAGATAATTTCCACGTAATGGAGTGTTGATGCGGAGAGCGCGCGTGTTTTCTCGGAATGGATATCATCGATCGAAACGTGAGAGAATTCCTACCGAGCCAAGTTTGTCATCGATCGCGCGTTCTACGGGAATTTTCACTCAAAGGGTTGCTGTATTTAGGAGAGTATGTGATTTCCTTTTGTCTTGCTATATTCAGCGCATGATGCATAAGTCAGGAAATCGAAAATTGATTCTCATTTCGACTTACATAAACTCCTATACATACATATGTCATTGTCTTCCACGCGTTTGTCAGAATAATATTTTTGTTATTACAATGAGCAATTGCGATTGGGCAATTTGTTGTGAATTGCGTGCGTCGATAAAGCGTGTCCTTATCGTCGCGCTCAAAGCGATTCGAGAGGCCTTCATCGCTAACGCGCATTTGAAATTACTGCCCGCTCTAAAATCGTAGATAGCCGCCGCGAATCGTCTCTGGAGTCGCAGAAATTGCCGCTTCGCGGTTGACTTATCGCCGTGACGAGCAAAACGTATTCTTAGCGGCGTGTAACGAGCCTAGCCCCGTTGCTCGGATCGTTACGCGACACATCGAGGAGACTAAAACTGGTGTAACCGTCGACGAAAATAGTGGCCGGAGGTTTTAAACAAAAACAGTATAATGCGGAAGATTAAGCCGTTGGTCAATAAAGTTAACGAGTTGGAAAATTTTCAATTTCTGTTTAGCATACCGCCAATGAGTGGACGAATTTCTCGTAGACGCGCAATTATTTCGAAGCGGTTCGATGCATGAATCTCGCGAGAGTCAAATCGACCTCGAACAGTTTACGTAACGCGTCTGCCATTTCGGTCGAGGGTTAATCACCGTAACGAGTAACAAATGTTCCTGCGTCGACTCACCGATAGTAATCCTTCTTACAGTAGATGTTTCCGTCTCTACTGAAGCAGGTGACCTCTCCGTCCAAGCCCTGGCGACAGTGGGAGCACTGAAGGCAGGCCGCGTGCCACCGCCTGTCGACCGCTTGCAGGTAAAACCTGTCGGATATCCGGAGGCCGCATCCGGCGCAAACTACCCCCGGTACGTCCTCGGACTGTGCCGGCGGCGTCGGCGGTGGCTCCAATTTCGGGATGGCGTGCAAGTGTTCCGCAGTTTGTTGCTCCTGCGTGTGAGTCTGCGGGTGGAGGTGCGGGTGATGATGGTGATGGTGATGGTGGTGGTGCGTTTGCGGTGGCATGCTTAGGTCGCTCGGGTTCTCGAAGTTCCCGTTGTTGTTGTTGTTATTGTTATTGTTCCTATAGTCTTGGCCACCTGGTGAACAATTAAAAATCGTAGATATTTTATTAAATTTAAAATACGATTTATAGTCTGAAGATGAACTTATATCAAAGAGCTACGATCGTGTTCCTTCGTTTTATTTTTAACGTAGAAATATGAAAGACATGACAAACCTCCGGGAGAATCGTAGTCTCTAGAGTCGTAGGGGGTGGTGGGTCCGTCGTAGCAGTTGTTGTTAGTGCCGCAGTGGGTCTGATGCAGGGGCGTATGATGGGGCCCGTGATGGTGGGCGGCAGGAGGACTGCACGGTAGGGTGGTGGGTCGTGCAGCGTCGCCCATAGACGCAGGGAGGCAGGGACTTAGGTCCCTGGCCTGGTCCACTGCTCCGGGCCCCCCCGCGCTGCCGGGCCCCCCTTGACGACCCACAGCCAAGCCGCTGCCACGCTCCTGCGAGCTGGCCGGCTGCTGAAACAAACGTCAGATCCCACCTCTTTAGAAATTTCCGAGATCGATTCGTTTCGACGATGAAAATCAGTTTTTCACCTACTCCGATCTCGGCCTCGGCTTACAACGATACGGAACAATGCGCGAGCAGAATCGCAAGGATTTAAACACGTCGAAGGGTGTTAATCGCGCTGTGAGAGGCGAACGGAGAGAAAGATTTAATGGCAACGAGAGCGCAGAGTCCACCGGGTGAAAGCAATGCGATAACCGACACGTTAATTGATCCGTAATGTAGTATCGCGGTGTTAAACGATTGTTCCACGGGCACCTATTTTGCAACGAGACACCTAAAGTAACAATGACAGTGTTTCACTCTACACGGTTCAGCGGCCGCGTCGAAAAACCCACCTAGCTAACCGCAGTGGTAAAAGAAACGTGATCGATTTGCTTGAATGAAATTCTCACACCTATCGCGGTGTGTCCACGAAAGAAGGAACTATGTCACGATGAACAAAAAGACCCGATCGAAAGGAACCTTCGGCGATCGATGATAGATCGAGATCGAATAGACAGCCGTCGAAAGTGATCGAGGAGAGTGTTCGATTCTCTTCACGATTTATGTACAGTGTCAAGCGTATGGTACATATGGTAGTGGGAATATCTACTCGATAAAGTTCGCCATTAGATGAAAGACCGGGAGAGTTCGAACCACGTAACAACGCGAAAAAACGTGGCGTCAACGCGGACACCACGGAAACCGGGCTCCGTTGAAAGGCTACAATTTCCAACGAGGAAAGATCGGGGTAAAAAAAGTTCATCGGTAAAAGTAAGCAGCGGGACGCGGCGGTGGCGGCGGCGGCGCGGCGAACACCGTTTCCTCTCCTCGCGAGGACACTTTCCATCGAAGTGAACGAGGAGGGACCGGTAAAGGACATCGGGAGACGTCGGAAGACGTCACAGCTCGCGGCGACGTACCCCGTGCACCACCGATGCCCCAGCCGTGGACAACCGGAATAGGCGAAATAGGACAACAACCTAACAGAACGGACGAACGAGAACGAGAATCGGCGGCGGCGACGGCGACGGGGACAGTGTACGTATCCAAAGTGACAGCGGATTACGGCTCGGTTGACATCGGCAAAGGGCAACGTGGAGGCTTTGGAGAAAAGGAGAAAAGATAAAGGAGTCGAGTTGGCATGCTGACGGCGGTAGCCGGGAAGCCGGGTCGCCTCTGATGGATGTCGCAAGCCGGTGTGCGCGCGCATGCGCGCGACCCTATAAGGCGCCCGGAGCCGACCAATCCGACGAGGCTGCCGTGTTTCAACTGTCAACGCGGTTGCGGCGAGCTCCGGACATAAATTACGTACGCCGCGAGCTGCCCTGGTCCTCTCCTCCTTCTCTCTCTCCTTCACCTTCTGCTTCTCTCTCTCCTTCTGCCTCCTTTTTTCTCTCCACCCCTCTTTCTTTATCCATCCCCGGCTCTCTGTTCGACCACCAGAACCCTTTCTTCCATGTTTCACTTCCCTCTTTCTCATGGAAAACCGATGCCGCACTTTACGACACCAGATACCCGTATTTACTGCATCTTCGTCGAAGCGGCGCGTTTAAGATCGAGACTTAAGGGCGGTTAACTTTCTGCCCGCAGGACGATGCTTCTGTGCTCGCTGACCAAGTTAACTACGACTACGATTCATATTTCCTTCGCATCGAAACGACTTATTATTAATTCTTTAACTTTTTTATGTCATTTCCAATTTAGGGGTTGCGAGGCACGTTTCATAAAACTACATAAAAAGAAATGGAAACAAATAATTATCAA
Organism: Ceratina calcarata; assembly: GCF_001652005.2. NCBI lineage: Eukaryota > Metazoa > Arthropoda > Insecta > Hymenoptera > Apidae > Ceratina > Ceratina calcarata. The sequence continues at coordinate 565,107 of NW_017145399.1, forward strand.
ACCAAAATCTTTATTAAACTCATACATCACCGATTGGATAAAGCGTGAGCGTGAATCGAGGCGCGTGATTTACCGTGTTAAACGTAATAGAAATCAGCTTGTTCGTTTGTTGCCAGCGAATTTTCACCGCGCAACGCAACGATTACGCGGACGTAGGTTGTACGTTATGTAATAAACCGGGTCGTCGGAAAGAATCCGTGGAACGCGCGTTTCGAAGTGTCTCCCCGGGTGCTTCTGGCGTGTGCAACAACCTATCGAGTAATCGCGGCTCGTTTCCTTCGGAAGATCATTGATTAAAGTTTCGATTGGAACTTTGATTGGGCGACTTTCTTGCGGCGCTCTGCGCCGTGTCCACTGTGCTCGCGACACCCCGCAGTGATGAACTCGATTCCTTCACTACTAGTAAAACAAGCGATTCTCAAATTCAACGAATTCATTCGATTCATTCAATTTACAGGAACGAGCAAATAATAAAAGCGAATGGCCGCCATTTCTTACACGTTCTTAATTAATTTTATTAACCGGTCTTCTTCAATCTCGTATGAAACAGATTTAATTGTATGTACATCAACTTTATAAAACAGCGATCGATACCGGTTTTGTTTCTATGGTGCCCACGCAAAGCGATTCCTTTGAAACTCTGATGGAACAATGCAATGGATCATCGAGATTGCTCGCCAGCAATTTATACGTTGTTTCGACAAGGTGTACGATACCGATGCATCGCGCAAGGAGTCAACGAGATTTTTCATACGCCCGTTCCTCCGTTTAATGTCATTATTAACCTCCGCTCGAACAATGCCCGGATTTTTTTTTTCGACCACCGGGCGCATTTCTTAACGCGAACCATTGTGCCGACTGGCACTTTGCCGCGGCGAAAGACGTTCCTTTTACGAGCGTAGCCGCGCCGGCTTTTCTTTCGACGCGCCACAATGAAAATTTCCCAACGAACGCGGCGGCGTCCTTCCGTATCGGGCATCGCTGCAAAGAACCACTAACACCGAATGCAAATAGAAATAATTGAATGCGGAACGCGAGTGGAAACCGTGGCTCCGTTTTTCCATTCGACCGAGGGAGGTTCACTTCCCACGAACCATTTTCAGATCGCGATCGCGCCAAGTCGTATGTTTCTATTGTACAATGCTGGAAATGTTTAAGCCTTTCTAACAATTAATATAACGCGAACGGACAGAATAGTAGCTGTTTGTCAATTCGTTATGAAAGCTATTTAATAAAAATTGTTATAGTAGGTGAACAGGAGAGACGTTCTGATTTCTGTTAACGCGCGAGTCGCAATCGTGCGATTTATGGATTATGTTGATAATTGTGTGAACTCGTGGCAGGAGGTGGTATGTTATTAACACTAATGGCGATCGTTCTCCTACTAATCCGGATTCCAAACCATCGTCGATTGTCCCGAATACCACACACCGACAGCGTGTCGTTATCCCTGGCCATAAGGAGGCGTCAAGTACCGATATTCTTTCCGAGTAACAGGGTGTATTGGAAAATTTCCTCGAATAGAATCCCGGCTCGGGACGAGTTCCATTTCCAGAAATCGCGACGATTTCGTAAGTCGAGATTGATACGGGCATCCTATAAATTTCCCACGAAGCCGGAGACTCGCGGAGCGCGACCGACCGACCGACCGACCGACGGAACGGCGACCGGTCGATCGACCTTCGCTACGCCTCGCGCGGAGAGAGAGAGAGAGAGAGAGAGAGAGAGAGAGAGAGAGAGAGAGACCCTTATCCATCTTCGAGAGTGGACTTGCCAGAGGAGGCCGGACCGGAGCAGAACAGACTTTCACCGGCTGAACGCGCCGCGGTACAGCTTAAGGACTTGCACAAGACTCCGCCTTTTTCATTTTCACGAAACGTGAAGTAAATAATGAGCGCGGAATCCGCTGCAACGCGCCGGCTCGGGATGCCATACCTACCGGCACGGAAACCCGGTAGAATGCCAGCAGAAATGTCGCTCGACCGATTCTGGTACTGGCACCCTACATGCCGCCTCTCGCTGGTTCAGACATCGATTATCGATTGCACTTTCATAACACGACGAAACTTGAAGGTTTCCAACTTTTAATAACGCAACAAGAACCGACGACAGTTGAACCGAACCAAAGACAATAATTTAGATTTTATAGGAACGAAGAACATCGTCGAAGCTGTACGCTCTGTCTCTCATCAATGTCTTATCGCACGCGCGGAGAATAAAAAAATAATGGACGATTCTTTTTCCCAGCAGCTGCAGTGCCGCAGCGACTTTTTTCTTATTTTCGCGGACAAGGGAATCGGGGCAATTGGAGCGCGGATTCTTTTTGTCGCTCGCCACAATCGTGGCGTATGATTTACGAGTCCACCGACCGGGTGCCGTATGAATCGGGAGCGCGTCGAGAATTTTTCCAACGATCGTTCATTTGGAAAACGTCGAGCTCTGCTTAAACCGCGGTTTAACCATGGGAAAATGGATCGAGGTGCGAGTCGGAATTCTGTATGAGAGAAGGATGAGAATTGAACGCGTGACGGGAAAAAATTCCAAGGACTGTACGATAAATAACGAGAAGAGAAACTGATAAAAATTCATCGGGTATCAGGACAGGCAAACAGAGGCGCGAGATTCAGTTCAGAAGAATTGCATTCGTAGTTAATAGAATTTAATGCAAGATTAATTACGTATTGTAATTAAAAAATTCTCCGTTGGAATCCATCCTGATTGACACTTTCAAATTCTAAGCATCGCATTTCATTATTCGATTACAGAAATATATTACAGATTTTTCTGTCGTACGCTAGACTAGAACATTGTCATTGGTATTGCAAGCATGCATTATAGAGAACAGTATCTAGAATAAGAAATTTATCAGCAGGCTCGTACAGGCTTCCGAATGTCAACTCCTACACGCAATCATCGGCGCTAAAAGTCAGAACGCAACAAAAAGAGAGCAACCAGGAAATTCGTAGCGGACCAGAATGATCCAGTCGACTCCCTCTCCTTCTCTTTCCCGCAGCGTGTCGATTCTATAAACACACGCGTCCCGTGTCGGTCGCGGTATCAGCTTCCCCTTGGCCGGCCATGATAGTGATAACAATAAACAGCCTCGTCCACTCGTCGGGACCGGACGGTCGCTGCATAGCCTGTGGTTTCTACTCTTAAAACGCGTGGGCGACGCTTAACACCGTGGAGAACCGATAAACTGCCTCGCTATCTGCACTTCTCGGCTACCAACCAGCCTCGACCATACCCGAACGCGAACCCGGACAAAAATATTGGGCCGTGCGCTGGCTACTCGTGTGCTACTGTACCAGCCACCTCGATTATTTGGGACAAGAAAAGAAACCGAGAAAAAAACCAATCGCGGTGCAAATATAAATTATCAACCCCTACAAATTTTTTACTAAGGAATGATTTATCATATTTTTTAACATCATTAATGACGTCCAATTGTTCGATATAATGTAACGGAGAGAAAGCGTACAAATGATTATTTCTGTCTGTGACCATTACCGAAAGTGGTCGACGAATCCGCTCGAATTTTCTCGGATTTCCGTTGTACATTTTGCACGCTGCAATCCGATCACCATGAATATTAATTCGCAAATCTATTGCGCTTTTGCGCGCCGATATTGCAACATCCGTTGGCGTTTTGCAAGTTCGATGAATCACCGAACCGTTCGCCGCGTGTTTGATTTTCGATCTCGAATTTCCCAGACGAATTTCCACCGCCGACGCTGTTCATCCAATATGCACACAGAACGGCACGAAATAATGTAGACACATGCGATCGGCATTTTGCATTTCAGAAAATAAACGTTGTTTGTCCTTGCGTCGCATCCGGCGCATTATTGTCCGATTATCGTTGGAAGGATCGAGACGAAGAAAAGGAGTTTTGATTACTATAAATGCCATAAAATGAGGAATACGTAACGATAATTGAGAAATCACGGATTTCGATGATTCTTTCCGGGAAATCGGCGATCCTGGTCGGTCCAGGATATTTTATTACCTCGAGTACACCTACCTGTTCGATATCGTGTTCCTTTTTTCATACGCTGTACAATATTTACAGCTCGTTTCGGTATTACGTGTAATACAGAGTAAGGTTCTCTATTTCTTGCGACGCGCGACGCGACGTATCGACTCGGAACGGAGTTACGCTCGATTTCCTCCTCGCTCGGTGTCAAGCTGAATTACACAGATGAACGCGAGTAATAACCCATAACACTTTCCTCCACTGGTTCATTTCAATAAGTTAAAGAACGCGTGCATAGGCAAAAAGCGAAATCGATCCGAAGGTTCTAAAATAGGAAAATTAAAATAATATTTCAATGATTGCGCAGCGTTTTGCTTCGTTTCCTAGTGAAAAGACCTCGTTTGATACATGCTCGATCGGAACGAATGGGAATAAGATGAAGAAGCTTATATGGCAGAGACGAGGAGATAATTTAAATGGTAAGAAGGCGACGAGACGCTGAGACACAGGGAAACGGCGCGGGCGGCGCGCCGCGCCAAGAGCTGAGAGAGCAGGCCAAGAATCGCGACCTGACCCCGAGATTATAACTTCGCCTTGCCTCCTTCCTCGCCGGCTCGAACGTTCGGCGTTCGGTGAAAATTCAGATCGCGTCCACGCTGGCAAACGGCGTTCGGGCAATTAATCATGTCCATACCGCCGCTCCGCGCCGTGATCGACCCGCTGAAAGCATGAGTAAACGTTTCGACGTTCCGTAACGAGGACCGTTTCTGAAAATTTTGCGAAACAAACCGATGGACAAATGTCCCACAGTTTTCATCTACCGACGTTTTCCCCAATTTGCTTCTGACACGTTCAGATCCGAGGACTCTGAAGCATCCGGCTTTTCGAAGTAGCCATTTCGGACGATTTATCAATGTTGTATAACCCGAGTTCGGGAATTCAGATACAAATTTATTATCGTGCGTGCAACTGCGTCTTTTACGTTTAAGTATTTAGGGTACACCGTTTCTGTAATTTCGAAAAAAATTATGATCCACGGAAACGTGAAAACAAAGAGAAATTTCATAAAATTGTGAAAGATTAGTTCATCACAAGTTCTCGCAAATTGAACAAAATTAAATCACTCTGGAATAGATTGCTAAAGACTCTGCCATTGTACTCGCGAAATACGTTTTCTATTTTACTGTCTCCGACGAACGAGCAGAGTCGAATAATGTTAGAACTTCTTGTGCCAAAAAATCAGTTATGAATATCTAAAGTGAACGAGTTTTCGAAATATCCTTGGTGAACAATCGCTGATTTTAATTGGTTTTCATCAGACGAGCATTCAACGCCTTTCTGTTTACCTCCCTTGAGACCAGCTCGCAAGTTCCCGTAAAAAGAGAAGTAATTCGCCTCGAAAGTTTCGCTATAAATAAACAACAAGAGATCTGAAACTTTCTTAAATACTCGGGAATGAGTTGGACGCGACGGATATATCTCGGCTCGGTCGGGGCTAATAAATTACTCCCAGAAGGCAGAAGGCAAAGGCAAAGGCACAAGGCAACGGCACAAACGGAGCACTATCACGGGCAGACACGTTCGTGCCACGATGCCCTTATCTCATCGAAGTTACAATAATCACACTCTCTTCGGCCGGCTCCGCGCTGACGCACGCGTCCGGCCGCGTGCTTATGCGGCCAGCAACGGAATATGAGATCGAAACGCTTGGATCTTCAATCCGGAGAGACTAAATGACGCCGAATCGGCGGCGCGACGCTGCTCGATTAGAAACGAGTTCCACCTTAAGCAACAGAGGAATTCGGCTGATATGATTCAAGGCTGAGAAGCGAGAAGATTAAACTCATTTTTTTAACTGAGGTATTCAATCTGACAGAATGTGAATGAACAAATGATATGTTTGAATAGTATTTTGAAGCTGCTGGAATAAAAAGATATCAGTATCAGAACGAAGCTTCAATTCTTGCAATTCAATTCTTGCAATTTACATTGCATGCAATGAAAGAAGTTGAAAATTGCAATGAGAAGAAGACGAACAGATTTTGCCTCTAGAATACTCGGTTCATAAATGGTTTCGTCTATAAATTGAATCGCTCCTCGCACTAAACTTCACGAATCACAATATCGATAAGAACAAAACGTTCTTCAACTTGGAAACGTCGCATCGTTCTGAGTTTCTTTCAGACACGCCACGGATTCGAGCCCATCGAAAAGCCAGCATCGTTCACAAAGTGGCTCACTCGTTAAACGAGAACGTCGACAAATGAAAATGTGAGAAATCTCTCAAATTCACGGTTTAAGCCAGACGTTATGGAAATTATTCATTCTCGCGGATCTATTAATTATTTGAGAGCACAGAAAAGATTGCGGTGGTTGCGTAATTGAAATGAGAAAATCGAGCTGGTCATGGCTGCCCCGTGACACCACTCGAAAACGCTTCGCGCCGCGCCATTCCGCCTCGTTCCGCGGTGATAAAATAATCGCGACTGCTCAACTACAAAGAGATTATTTACAACGCACAACACACTTATGTACGCGTGGCGCCTGCGAACTTTACACGACACTTTAATCGACCACCGATATATCCTGTGTTATAAACAAAAATTCGTATCTACGTTTAAACATTCGTAAATGACGTTCTCGACGTGTTTTTACGTCAAACTTTTCTTGAATGAGCTCGATGAATTGTATGGAGATTGGGTACTTGAAAAGAATGATGAAACATTTGATTGCGGATTACATGAATGGAAGTCTGACTTTGCGTTTATTTGTGGCATTTCTTATGACACTTTTAAACATTTCAAAATTCATGCCGGAAGCAGAATGTTAAAGAAGCTGATGCTTTGAACGGGTAATATTTTTTGTAAGAAATCCATTTGAAAAGTAATTTAAAAAAAAATTGAGCATATTTGGAACAGTTGAAAGCCGTTCGAATTTATCACTTTCACTTGAAATGCAATTTCAATAGAAACAGTGGTAGCGACCAGACCAGCTCCTTTCGACGAGCGCAGCCAGGACGCGACGCGAAGCCACGAGAGTTAATGCATCGGTTCAATTAGCGGCCAACGCGGTGACACGGAACAATCAATTACGTTTGTTTACAAGGTGTACCCGTTAACGGCGCGGCCATTCAGCGGTCGTTTAAAACAGAATTAACTTTCCTCGAAGATGAACGCTGGTTTCGCTGATCGTACATCGCCCGAGCACACGAACAACGTCGTTGGTCGAAACCACGGATACCTATTTAGCCATACACCTACCCGCGTTCCACCGTTTAATCCGACACGATTTCATTGATTAACAAAACCGTTTAAGTATAATGAAACACAGAATCTATATACGCTCGTCACTGTAATTATTTCTGTATTCCATAAACAGCATCAGTTTCTTATACAATCCCTGAAGTAATTTAACAATTTAATTTTGCCAATAAATATCAGACTTTGTAATCAACAAATTAATTGAACAAATTCTCCGACTGTTCGTTCACACAACTGAAGCATTGGAACTCGTCACAAAAAAGGAAGAATTCAACTTAGATCATTTGAAATTAATAAGAACTGAGATAATGTTTGAAACACTTCTTGTCGGAAATTTAAAAAGTGAAATACGCACGTTGCATTTGATATACTAAAACGTCAGTGGAGCGGCACGAAGCGGGACACGGGAAGAAAAATGTTCACCTTTTAGCCGATGAAAATCGGCAACCCCTCTCGGAATCAATTAACAAACCGGGGGCGCGACTCGGGCCTCGCGTGTCGCGATCCATTACACTCGGTGACACCCGAAAAATTCACGAGCTTCGGGCCGATCCGTCAACCCGTGGGACAAGCCAGCGCCGTGTACCTCACGCAGGCCTATCTCCGATTCCCAGATTTTTTCTACAACCTCGTCCGCGGATCGTGAAACCCGTTCCCAATCCGGCGAATATATCAGCCGACAAGCGTCGGGGGTTCGTCCCGGCAATATTCCAGTTACAGAAACGCTGGCAATAAAATCGCCTGATAGAGTTATCCGGCAATGATATGTATTCTTTAACAGTTACAAATCCGACTTTCTTATCTCTCGTGCCGCTCAGAGTTTACAAATATAAAGCACAATGTTCATATGAAATCAAGAAACTAGTTTCAGTATTTTCTTTTTCAATTATTTGTTTATCCATTGAAATATAACAAGCACGGAGTGACTGGCGAGGACCGAAATCATTGGAAACCAAATCGAACCCTGATTATTTCTCATTTTTGACGCAAATACAAAGTAGCATCGTGCTTCCTATCATACAGAATAAATGAATCGTTCTAAACGTGAAGATGAAACTCGTTCAGCTATATTGACCAACAACAAGGAGATATGAAAAAATACCGCAACCAAGTTCACTCGCGAGTGGCCAAAGAGCACGACCACCCCTGCGGGGTTCTAAAAACAGAAAGAAGAAAGACTACTCGAGGTGCGAGAGTCGAGCCTGCTCGAGCAGAAGCAGGGACAGCGGTGGAGATCAAAGGGGTCACGACGACAAGGATCGTCATCCAGAGATCATCGAGGCCAACGTGACAAAGGGACTAGAAACAGTAGGAGCTCTATGGTAGTTCCGTGGCGCGGGCAATGAGCAAAGAACGGAGGTACAGGATCAGCGTATAGCTGTAGATGACACAGGGATGACACTCACCCAGTGCATGCCGGTGGTAGGAGGGGCGCGCTCCTCATACACTCCCATCAGGGTGGCTGCTGTCGCGGGGTAGTTCCCGCCGAGGGTGCGCGATGCCGAAGCTGCTTGGGGGGGAGTCCCGGGGGATTCGCTTGCCGATAACGCGGAGATGGCGTCCGCTGCGCAGGTTCCCTTCTTCTTCCTCCTCCTTCTCCTCCTCCTCCTCCTCCTCCTCCTCTTCCTCCACTTCCTTTTCTTCTTCTTCCTTCGCCACCCTCAGCTCACGGTTCACCCCTCTCGCGGTTTTCCTCGGTCTGCCAACTTTTTCGCACTCAACAACGTCACTTGTAACTCCGCGAATTCGATCGATTCGTTGAAACGCGTTATCCCGGATGCGATCGATATTCGTCTGGCGCCCTCACGGGCACATCTCGCGTTATCGCGAACCGAACCACCCTATCCGGCGATTGCTCCCGCCCGGAAGAGACAACGACACGAGACAGTACGAAAGAGAGTAACGACGCTAGATAGTCAAGTTACGAGACAAAAGTACACCCTCTCACTTGTACACAACGACGATCACTAACGAGGGAAGTCAACTAGGTTCCTCGTCAACGGTTCAGCGTTTCGGAGTACGTGGACACAATCCGGTGACCCGTTCGCGGACACCCTGGTTCCATCGTCTGGTCGAACCGCGTTCACAAACCACCACTTTAAGCTATTTAGGGTAGACGAAGGTAACACCCGGCGCACCTGTACACCTCGTCGTGGTTCCTGCCCCGATGCGTGTGTCCTTCGATCATCGGGGGATCGATTCTTTTCCGAGGTTGATGCTCCGACGACGAGACGACCGGGACGCGAGTCAAACCCGTTCTTTCAAGGCGCATGTGCCCCCGTGCCGGTGAACCGACCCGAAACAGCGAACGCGACGAACTCGACGGCGAGGACGTGGACGAGAACGCCGGGGAATAACGCCAGGTATACGCACGAGCACGCTGCACCGCGGTAAAATACAGGCCCGTTCTGGCGAGCGAAGCCGAGCCGAAGCCACGATGCGGAGTGAGGGAACCGACACAGCTGCAACTGGTTCCAGCCAGACACAGCGCCTCGTCGCGGTGCAACCCTGAAGAACAGCTACGGACCAAGGTGGGGCCGACACGGTTCCCAGAAGAACCGCCTACAATCACCCCTTCTCTGTTTCGTAGGGGAATGATAAGTCACGCCCCTGTATAAAACTCGATGCTACCATCTCTCTTCATCCCTCGACCGTCCCGATCTCTTCATCTTTGTCCAGAGTAACGAGACCGCTTTGCAACATGCCGATGGTACTGTGGAGCTAAGGAGTCCTCCGTGCGAGAGGACAGAGCCGTCACAGTGGCGTAAATAACTTTACCTATTCGTCTTCTACGCGTAGAATGAGTGCTTCCAAGGAGCTAAACAACAATACGTCCTAACTACCCTTATAGATATTTCAGATTCTACAACCAAAAGCAACTGGCAATAAATTTTTCGAACGGCACAGGTGCAACCGAGTAAAACTAAGTATTCTTAAACGACTCAATTAACGTTCGGGACAACCAAATGACTTAAAGCAATCTTCGTTTTCGTGTAAAAATTACGTAAAACTGGAAGCAGCTTGTTCGCACCAGGCTGCTACCCTTGTTTTCGCTTATGTACAATATTTCGGAGCCTAACCGCTTGCGACTGGTAACCGGCCGATGATCCAACCATCTGTCATTTGCATGAACAGCCAATTTGCACGTCACGCGACGTCTCTTTATCCCCCGTTCGCACACGATTTTTTTCGTCACGAAATGCGTTAATACTCGTTTCGAAGGAGACACGTCCCACTGTCAAAGTTTAGATTTATATCAATTCTTCTTCATCACGAAATAGGTAGCTAGACAATGTTTGTAAATGGTACAAGCATAGTGAGATTAAAAGTTTCTCTCTCAATCAAGTTGATAGATGTAAAATATTTTTCTCGTAATTAAGTAAACGCACCTAGTTTCGCTAAAAATAATGTGCCTACTTCCGTGTTGAAGACACTTTCACCTTTTTCTTAAAGACATCTGACCATTACGTTTAATCTGACAGCAGAATCGCAGAAATCAAATGTCTCTGTTTAGTGAGGAGATCTGTCCAAGATTATCCAGAAAGAAAGTAAACCCATAATTTTTAATTCTCAGAAACAATGATTGCAACTATTAGTAATATGAACACAATTTTACAAGCCGATCTTTAAATTGCTAGGACGCCATCGATTGCTACAAGATTCTCCTTTATCATAAAGGTGGTAAAAAGGTAGAACCCTATTTTAGGATTTAGGAAAACAAAAGAATACCGATTTTCATCGTTTTTCGTGGCTAGAGCGCGACGCTTCCTTCCTCCCGTTACCGGCCCCGTGAAAAAACGACGGGTTTCAACGAAGGAACAGGCGAACGCGGCAACGCGAACGAGAAAGAAATAAAAAAGGAAGAGATGGGACAAGCGACCAGCTGAAACCGAACGACGACCGTCCGATATTCCGTCATAAAAAGGAACCGGTTTCGTTTGCAACGTAGACGGAAACCGCTGCCATAACTACTCGTTGCCGATAACGTCGAACCACCGATGGGATCCGTGAAAACGTTGTCCCTGACTTTGGTCTCGTTTTTCCGTGCTGCGTTCGATGCCTTATCGTACCATTGCAATCGTATTTTTAAACCAAATCAATGGCGAAAAACGAACGATTTACTAGAAGCTAAACCAATGAACCGAAGAATTAGAGAACGAAGCAAAGATTGAAATACCGTTCAGTTTGGAATGACTACTTCTATTTCGTACGTTTCTATACACATACATATAAATATTGTATAATGTAAGAGAAAAAGCTTCTACAGTAGATGACTAGAAACTGACTAACGAGTCCTGTTTCTTCGAAACCGAGTGGTCGAAAGAGTGCTCTTTAAACAGCTCATTAAGCTTGCCAAGTCAACGCGTCACGAAAATGCGTTGCTGTTTTCAGTCCACCGTATGAGCCACTCACGCGAAGCTGTGCACCCTTAGAAACTGCTCTCAGGAATCGCTTGATACTTCCTCGAGTTACCGAACAAGGAGTAACGAGTATAGCAACGCCGCGACTTGCAAACGTGGGACCATTTTTAACTGCATAGAGAAACAGTTGGCGACTGTACGGCGCGTTCGGTCTCTGAGAAACTGGTCGTCCGCTATAGAAGATGAAACGCGGAATAGAAGACCGCCGGGGAAAAGAGATCGCCGATGGAAAGAAATAGAAGCTGCTAGGGGTGTTCTTGGAGGGGGACAAAAAAGGTGAGAAGAGGAGAGAAAGATGCTGTTAACTTGACGCGCGAATACTAAACACGCAGTGACGGTACAATGAACACCGGCGCCCCGCAGTGAACGGGGCCCCGCCCGTTGAGAACCCCCCACGAGTGGGATTTGGCGTAGACCCACGAACGTCCTTATAGAAACCTGCGTTTCCGGGGGTTCGGTCGTGCCGTGAAACCGCTTATACCTTTGGGATCAACGTAACCGGATGAACTGTTGAAATTTATGTTCGTGCATTGATAGGTCGACAATGACCTGGAGCGCTATTGCACCGTCCGGGGAAATCCCCTACCGGGTTTATTTGTTACGTTTGCGAATAAATTGACCGATCACTAGTGTTGGTTCCCTAAATAGAATAATAATATCATTGATATTCGCTGCTTAGTAACGAAGGTACGACTAATGGCAACCGTTATTTTTCTCAATTTTTATTGGTACAAAAGAAACTTCAGGAAAGACGAACTCTCCATACGTTGTTCGTGGAAGAAAATGTAAGGAGAAATTAACAACGTCGAACCTTGACCAAGTTTCGCTCTCGACGGCTGTTCGTATCGTTGTCGCCTTTGAGACCGACGCGGTTTCACGACGAAATATATTCAGCGAGCACGAAAGCTCGAGCGAGTAACGTAATCGGGGGTGAACGAGGCGAGACACGGCGCGACGCAACGATCTCTCGCCATGAAAGTACGGTTCGCGACTTCTGTTTCCGCGGACAGAGACGCGAAGAAAACACGAATAACGCAGAGCGCGGTATAAAAGCGAGTCGCGAGCCGAGGAAGGAAGAGAGAGACTAAACGCCGCTCTCGAAACGAACAGGCCGAGCATTTCCTTCAGCCCGTAGCTGGGAAAAGCGCATTTCCCGGTGAAAATAACGTTGGTGCAACGTCGGCACGCGGGTAGAAATAGAGAAAAGCTTTCCAACCCTTTGACCCGGAATCCGCGACGCGACGCGCGCAACCCTTCCGCTTCCGCTTCCTCTTTCTGCCGCGTCGTCATTTTCTTTCCGGGGAAACCTGAGGAGTCAAAGAGAGCCAGGCGAGCGGTTATGAAACGAAACCCCTCTTCAAGTTTTTCTCTTGCGCATTCGAAAACTGAAAACGCCGCGCCACGGCGAATGACATTGTGTCGACGTTGTGCCGCGAGTTTTGTCATCTCGTTTTCGGATTCCGAGGGGAAATTGTGACACAGATAGAAAATATAGTTAAACAATTCTCCCACATCGTTTCAATTCGCAAATAAAAATCCTAGCGAAAACGAGAGTCCACGGGAGTTCAGAGTTCAATTGAAAAGCGCAGGAAACGCACGTCCAGGAGAGGGTGCATTCTGGATACTGGATAGAGAGATCAGAAAGAAGAGAACGGGGAGAAAAGGTAAGGGCAAGACCGTAAAATGCGGCAATTCCGATCGGGGGCGGCCTGGTCGTTCACAAAGCGCCGGAGGGGTGCACCCCTAAACGATCCACCCAACGCTCGTTGTGCTCATTGTCGGGAGTCGTGTCTCGGCCGCAAGCACGCGCGTCCAGGCCTGCATGGGCCCGGAGTCATCGGAGAGAAACGAAAACGATGAATGACCAAAACCAGGCCGGTTACACGCGCGCGTCACAATGAGAATTTGGGCCCCAGGTTCCAACCAGGTTCTTTCTTCTTCCGTGTGCTGGCCTGCTGGAAAATGTTTCAGTCATTGTGAACAGGACGGAAATCCGTGTCCATCTCGTTTCACGAGAAGTACCTACTAACGGACGCGGATGGGAAACGCGTGCTGTCAATGGACATCGTTGGGATTTAAGGGATTTCTCGTCGATCCTCCAAAGTGGTCAGTCGCAAAAGTGGTCTTTGTACGATGAATGTTTGACCAGTTGTTGGAAACCGTGTTCGATGATCGTAGGCGTGTGTCGAGGCTGGAAATTTCTCTTAATCCGTATAGAAACGAACGAATTATATTTTATGAACATTTTCACAATTTATTTTAAATATATTTTTACGTACATTTTGTATTACATTTAATTATATGTAAAATACGCATCAACGGTACTACCGATGAAGATTTACGTAAAAACCTGTTCTCTTAGAGTCAATCATACTTTATACTATAAGATCGAACTCGATTTAAAGATCACCGGGTTCCGCGTACGCGAGATCGTCAAAGCGGCAGCGCGATTCGAGTGCCACGACTCCCTTCTTTTATTTTCGGCCTTCCTCCTGTCCTGTCTCGCGATTACACGGTTCGCGCACGCCGAGGAAGAGTAACGGAGAGGACTAACAGAAGAAGGCTGAGCAGGCACCTGATTGCGAGTACCAGCGACTAGCGAGAGAGCATTCCCTCTTCCTTTCTCCCTCGAAGGAGCGGTCGCTTAGGGTAGTCACGGACGGATATCCTCTTACCGACACGTGCACGCCACGTGCCCCCTTTGCCCAGTCCTGCCTGGCAAAACGCGAAATAGGGTCCTTCGAGGCAACGCGAGCCCCTCTTCGGCTCCACTCGCTCTTCTCTATAAGGCTATTAATTAAGCGAGATTCGGAACACGTCAGATTTTTCGAGTCTCCATCCTCTCTACTCTGCATCGAGAGGCTTTGAAATTCGGCACGGGGATTTGCCTGAATCGAACTGCCCCGACGAACGAACTTGGGTTGTTATCAACTTCTTCTGTCTCGCGAATTTCAACGAGCCTTTCTTTAAAAGTTCAGTTCATTTAACTCGTCGTATCATTTATTCATATCGTCCAAGGAATTAAGAACGCTGTTCATACTGAAACACATTTTCGCTGAACCTCCGATTCGCATTTGCGATTCTGACGATTAAATTCGAGTTAAGTCGAACAAAGTACAATCGTAGAACACTGTCTACCTGATACAATTTAATTCCTACTACGATTTAATCACGCTAATCCGAAATTCTGTTTGCAAAACGAGAGGGACGGCGACGGATTTGAAGTCGGAGCACTCCAAGTCGGACAGCTTGACGGTTTAATCCTCCGTGCAAAGCGATACGAGACGTTGACGAGAGTCGATCCGACGTGTAAGGGATACCTCGTAAAAAAAGCTACGTCCTACACCCTACGCCCTGCGTCGAGAGCTCACGTGTGCCCTTTATTGTGGGAAACGCGTTTCGAAAGCCTGCCGGCCACCCGTTACGCTGCGCCGCCGCCGCCGCCGCCGCGCCCTGCCGTGCCTGCTACTTTCTAAAAAAAGAACCACCGTCCAATTTGCCATGACGAAGAATGGAAAAGACCGAGAATCATTATCGTTTCAAGGGGCAAAACAGCATTTGGTACAAAAAAGATATCGTTCACTGTAACAATTCTATTTCTTTGGGAACTGACCATTTCCATCATCTGGGCTCAAAAGATTTAATTATTAAATATAACTTCTGAAATACAAATGCTTGCGAATTCAACAGGTTCGTAGAAACGAATAATTTATCATCGACGAATCTTGAAAAAAAAAAGGAGATTCACGAGTCACTAATTAAAAATCCCTCGACGTGGCAGAGAGTATTAGGGTGGAATACAGAGAAGGAAAAACGGCTTGGTGATAGCTTGACATTTTATTATCCGGCTTATCGCGGTAGGGTGCGCCGCGTGTTCCCAGCGTTTTACCTCCATAAAAATCTCATAAACAACGCGATCAGCCCCCGACGCGCGTCCCCGAACCACCCCCCGAGGCCGCCCGGGCTCGTGTTACAGACTTCCAGGATTCATCCATCAAGCCAGAAAAAGCTCTCTCGCGGTCTAATGAAAGCGACGGCCTTGGCAGCTCGTGATTGATAAAACGTCAAAATGCTCCAACGAAATCCGATAATGATTTTCGAGCTGATATTTCGGAACAATTGTTCTCGTCTTTTACGTTTTTAATACACGTTACATGAAACTGTATATTTTATCAGAATTCCTGTAGAGTTTATATTTCCCTTAACAATATTTGTATACATTTTATAATAAAATTGAGGGAGAATGGCAGTTTCACGGTACACTGTTTGCTTTCATTCTTCAAAGCGTTTGAGAGCACGGTGGTAAACGATACAAATCACGAATGACAAATAACGAGGGAGAGAATTCGTCGATGGCATTCATTCGTTCTCCCCAAATCCTATTTAACGGTGTCTATTAGCGGCTAATGACGCGGCCATTGTGTCGTACTGAACCGACGCGAAAGCTGGAATGCTCTTTCGACGAGAAGAACGACGCGTCGGCGTCGATGAGAGCACTTAAGGGTAGAGATTTAGCAAATTTCGAAGAATTTAAACTCGTGGCTCATGGCCCGTGGCCGAGCACCTGGATCCCCAGGATCGCAGGTGTTCTCTTCTACGAGGAGACCTCCTAGAGATTCAATGGTAGCTCGTCGGCACAAAAGGGCGTGACGGCATCGAGCCTTTCAGGGGTAAAACGAGTGATTTCACACAAATTAGACCCGCAGTCTGTCACTTACGACGTTAACTGTTAGAACGATTAATAGATAAATGACGAATAAACGAGGTTTAAATATCGCAAAATATTTTCGCAAGCAATCGACCTATTTTTTATTTGCAACGTCGTAACCAGGAATTTTAGCTATAAATGACTGATCACAATTATCTCACCTGAATACCGTCATCCATCGAAAAGGAGAACTTCTGGTCAACGTCTCGATTCGAAACGATTCGCGAAGTCGATCACGCGGTTCGTGCCGCGTGCACGCTTGGAAGTGGCCGGTTATTTATGGCTGGATGTATTAGAGGCGGATATAAACGTCGGTTATTGCAAACACTTAACAGTCCGTATATCAATCAAACCCCAGGTTTGGCTACGCTCCCTCTCGAGAGCAAACAAGGTTTTTAGGTCCCTTCTTTTCCCTCTCGATGCAAAATGCAACAACGTCGCACAAAATGTAGGTGTGGTTTTGCCAACGCTTTCGTATTTCTCGACCATATTGAACGCTCGGCCGCAAGTATCCCGCGTTAACGATAATGTTGCGTCGATGCAAAAAGTGATAAATAATCTAGGCCCGCGGCATAAGCGGGTCTGGACACCGATACGCACTCTCTCCTCGCGTTGATTTATGGATCGTCGTTCAGACTTGGAGAGGACCGTGGTGCGAACACTTCCTTTTTCGGGCGAGCAGCTAGAAGGCTCTCGATCGCCCATGAAACGCGAAACGAGCATGTAAAAGGGATTGAATTTCAATAGAGTAGCCATTGTCTGTATATTTTAAATGTCAACAGTATAGGGTAGATAATTCATTCATTCCTTTATTATAGGTTTCAAATGAAAAACTCGAAATGTAAAAGTAAATACGAATTGAATCATAAGTGCTGTACATTCAATCAAATCAATTAAGTTGAGCGAAAATCGAGCAAAAATCATTTACTGAGCAAAAGGAAAGATGTTCTCAAGGCTGGTTTGTATTAATACTGGATTAAATAAGGAGCGCGCAAAGAAGAATTACGTATGCGTCTGCAAGCGCAGCGGGGGAGGCTGCCGTAGTCGCATCATCGCCGACTGGTTTGATAAGGCCGATAAGATTTCTGAAGAATGCTTGTCTCTCTTACTGTCCCTTGCCAATACGAGACCGCGCCTTCCCTCGCTGCCAGCTACCTAACGTCGGTGTCGGTATCTTAATGTCCCTCTCTCGTTCCCCGTTCCTCCTGGTCTTCGCTCTCTTGGCCATTCTCTCTTCTTCTGTTTCTTCGCGTCTCATCGGCAATCGGCATACCGTGTATCGTCGACATCGTTCCTCCTACCCCCCTCGCCCCCGTGCGCGAGTGTGCGTTTTTCGTTTATGCGAGCAAGCTTCTCCGTGTGGCCGACTCGATGCTATAAATTATGCGACCGCATCGCGGATCGCGGGCACAGCTGCGACGACGGCTTGTCCTGATCATCTCTCCTTTCGGCGGTCCCTTGGAGATCTTTCGCTAACAGAGTACCTCGACCGTGGACGGTTAGGACGGTGATACCACGGAAATTCTTCGGTTGTCGACCGGCTCGATATGATCGATCGGGAGAGAAAGAGCGCCGAACGACCGAAGCTCTGGCTTGTCTCCCTCAACGTGGCTCCGTAGCTAGCTACCATTGATACGACTGGACGCGGCCGATCGGAACTCGATCTCGGAACGTGATTCCTCGCAATCGTTTCAAACTGGTATTACCTGGCTTTTATTCATTTTAAGTCTTGAATTTTTGACGCTTTTTAGAATATATTTCGATATTTTTCGATATTTTGACAAAAAAAAAATTTTCGATTTTTCCGAGATTTTTCCAAGGGGTACCCCTTCAAATTTTGCAAAATTTTCGTTTTTTGCCAATAACTCCCAAACCATTGGAGATACGGGAAAATTGCATAGGACCTATTTTATAGCTGACGATTAGAGCTACAATTTCCCTATAAAACTTTTGCGCTAACATCAATAGTTTACGAGTAATTTGCGAAAAACTGTTTTTTCGTTTTTCGTCAATAACTCGTAAACTATTAATGCTAGCGAAAAAATTTTATACAGAAATTGTAGATCTCGTCGTCCTCTACAAGAAAGGTCTGATGGAATTTTCCCGTAGGACTAACGGTTTGGGAGTTATTGAGTAAAAACGAAATTTTTTGCCAAAAGTTGGCTGTTTCGACGGTGGGGCGGTCGGATTTTGTCAGTGCCAATAAAATGCCAAATAATCATACTTAACTCGTTAAATACTGGAGTTAGAAGAAAAATGCATAGAAACTTTCTTTGTAGAGGATGTCTGTGCCTACAACTTCTGTATAAAAAGCTTTTCATCAGCATCAATAATTAATTGGATATTTTCGTCTATACTTTCTAGCACGTAGCTATTTATTATTAGCATTGTTCTTCCGACGTCTGATTTCTTTTTAATTATAGGAAATGCGTTTTTCTAAGGTACATAAACTTTTGGGATTGACTGTATAGCTAATACTTGTATCGAACCTTTCTTGTATCTGGCAACTACAGCTACATACCAATAACAATTCAGCCTACAATCTTGAGCATTGAAATCGCTAGATGGTGCGGCACCATTGAACAAGCAGGTGATACTACAATTAAGTCACCGTACATATCTACATGGTAGCTAGCGTTGTCGGATTTAAATGCCCAGAAATAATTTCATCCACTTCTTCATCGAGGAAACACCGCGCGTACGGGGCAACGTTTAATGGTCTTCCGGGGGAGCCGAAACGGGCAGAAGAGAGCTCGGGTCGTTAAAAAGCATTTCCCTACGATATATCTTCATTTACGCGCAGTAAATAACTCAGCCGTCGTGTGCGTGGTGCCGCGCCGTGAAAATTGTGTCAGTGTGATAGAGGCGCGGGTTGGATTACTTTTTTTTCTCTACTCTTTCGGTTCTCTCGGAAAGTACCCGAACCGTGGAAGCCGTGTACGTACATCGCGTCTCTTGATTCCACGACGTTTACGATCCAGTAAATTAAAGCGCGGAGAGAAAGCGAACGATGGACCGACGCGGATTCGAATCCTCGAGAGAAAAAAGCCCGGCGGGGTTATCGCCGACGACATCGTGTGCTCGAGGACTTGCCTCTTCACCCCTTCGCCGACACTTTTTGAACCGCAACCGTTTTTTCCCCTCTCTTATGGTTCTAGACACGCTTCGTGTATCTGTGACAAATTTCGTCAACGACGCTCCTTTTCAGAGATACGAAATTATCGTCTTGTGAAAGTAGGTAAAAATCAGCATAGAACCTGAACGCGTCCTCGCTTGTGCAAAATAAAATTCTGACCCCGTATGAACTTCCGTAGTTGTTAAGTGAAACAGGGTTTATGGTCGCACGATTTAAACTGTGCCTAGCCTGGTGACTATTTCTCAGTTTCTCTCTTGGTTCAAGATAGATGCTTCCGGGAAACGAAGCCGAGTCAGAATTTAGTCAAAGTACGACTATCTGTATGGTCCAGATGTTCGGGAGTCTTCAGTCAATGGCCCGTGAACCGAGAGACGACGCGACGCGGCGCAGATAAGCCCTAACAGTGATTCGCCTCTGCGATAACCGCTCCGTTTCTCTGTTACCGTTTCTAATCCCTCTCCGAATGCCATGGGAGTTGTTGCTCCTATCTTCACTAATCCATCGGGAATTTGTTTGCCGAGAAACACAAATAATCGTCACGATTCAGCCAACTTCTAAACAGAATTTAATTCAACCATCGAGCGTTTCAGTTAATCATTCCTCGTTTCTAAAACTTTTAACTGTTCAATTCTCGTTACGACGACGACTCTTAAGCAGAATTAATTAATTAATGTGAATCGAAATATGCGAACGAACGTCAAATCGCGATACCATAATAATTTGTTCTGCGCAAAAATTGTTATACAAATAACGACCCATCTCGTTAAATGTTATTTTGCGTTATCCCGAAAGTTATTTTCCAATTCCAACTCCACCCGTTGCGTGCGATCCAACATTTTTCAACTCGTTCTGTTCGAAATTCAAACCCCCACGTTAGTCCACGGCTGTCGGTGACATTAATAATAATTACAGAGTGTACATAGTACGGACGTTGTGCGAGCTCAGTTCGCTATTCTAAGTAAATTTAATTAGTTATTTCAGTCGCCATGGTAATTGCACGTTTTCAGTGAAAATGTCATCGATCGACCGGCCTTTCACGCTAGGTCCCTGTGAAATCCTCGCTTCACGAGATCCGTCGTAGAACAATTTAGATCTCGTGAAAAAGGCGAAGGATAATTCGATGTTTACTCGGTCATTGTCTCCGTTGCAAGGCGGAGCTCTTTGGACGAGGCGCCGTTGTGACCTAAGAAAATATCTATTGTGAAAGAGGCGCCTGACTCGACCAGAACTCGGACCGTCTACTAATTTTTCGCCTCTCCTTCCAAAAATGAATGGCGCGAAGATGAAGTGGATGACGATGCAGTCGCGAACATCCAAGAAATCCATTTCCCACCTGTTTTCCTAAGATCTCCGCTGGCAAAACGCGATAAGCCATGACTGCCTCAACATACTTCCAAAAAAATTGTTCATTTCATTTACTTTATTTATTATATGCAATCTACTGTATGATCGAGATCGTTAAGCTTCGTCGGAGATATTTCTACGGTCACTGCTCCGGAAATGATTCAGTAATTCTCAACAACTTTCGTCGAAATCATTGACCACCTGTCGTTCCCCGTTCAACAGTGTTTTGTCGCAGAATTAACGAACTTCCAATTTGGGTTCCACGCAGATCCACGAAAGAGAGAACGTGTGTAGTTATTTAAAGCACAACGCGTCCGCTGTGAGGATCATCGCTTAAGCGAACAGGTGTAGAAAAAGATTCTGCAAAGGAGAATGGAAGGAGGAGTAGGTGAAACCGAAAAATTGGAGAAAGCGAGCTGGACGTCGCGTCACGAGCCCGCGACGTGGGGTAGCTTCCAGGTGGAGGGGAACAGGTAAAACGGGAAACGGGACATCAAACTCGGCTTGGTCCTCTTCTCGGCCCACTACAGGGGGTCCGGTCACGCTGACATGTTTATCACGCTCGTTCCCTCCGAGACTCGTGCCATGCGTTATGCTATATACCCGCTGTACTCCGTGTATGCTGGAGCGGAGAAGTTCTCCTCGCGTTATGCTCGAGAGCGTGAGCTCCGTTCGTAGGTTTCACGTTACCCGGGCGACACAATGCCGGTGTCTACGTCGTATCCCCGGGCATTTTTCATTTACCCGTAGAGCTCGCGCCTTCCATCCAACAGAGTTCCCAACGATTCGCGTCGTAAACTTCGCCTGACGTATGAATTTACTTGATTCCCGACCAATCTCGGCCGAGATAAAGAGATAAAAATCGGACTCGCGCGGTGCTGGATATTTTTCACGGCTTTGAACGATTTCATACGATAAGCAGCTGTACGCAACAGGTATAAAGTCGTAGAAGGCAAATACGGATCTTTACGACGCGAGCGTTTCACGAAACGTTCGGGAAAAAATGATCATGAATTAAAAACGAATCGTTCCATTGAGCAATGTTTACGTAGTCGGTCCCACGAAATGGTCCCGATTTAACGTCGATGGACTTTCGACACACGAGTTCCGAGTTTCGTTCCCACTCACGGGCACGGGCCAATCCAGCGCGACGGATTTTGCCACATAAATTACCGGCCGCTGTTATATGCGTTCATTTGCGTCATTTTATGGGATCGTATATCTATTTCGGACTGCATCGTGCGAACGAACGGCCTCGACGAATAATCGTCCCGGCGCGGACACTCGTTCGACGCGTGGCCGTTTTGTGATTTTCTTCAAAGGGAACTCAACACTTTTTCTCCCTGCGCTTCCTCGATTCGCGCCGCGAGCACGCTTCTCGATTACGATAATCTAAGGTTGTAACCACGACGGCGCGTGGTGAGTTTTTCCGCTTTTATCGTTCGTCGCTCACCTGCGATCTGCGAGGAATCTCTATGCCTCCCTCTAGTTTTTCTGATTTTCCGTGTGGAACGTACACGCGACGCGAGTTTTTCATTCAAGCCGACGCCAGTTTCCACGGAGTGATCGTGGTGAGAAAACAACAGTCGTACCGTTATAGCCCTTTGTCTCACATCAGTCGAGTTCTTTGGAACGGATCTTTTCCTTCTATGAAATACAAAATAGGATGACAAGAAACATACTCTGCGATTGTGGAGTTGGCTCGAACGGCTGATCTCTGTTTCTTTTTTTCTC
Source organism: Ceratina calcarata (assembly GCF_001652005.2). NCBI lineage: Eukaryota > Metazoa > Arthropoda > Insecta > Hymenoptera > Apidae > Ceratina > Ceratina calcarata. Next base: position 587,686 of record NW_017145399.1, read on the forward strand.
GTTGTTGGAAGCTAGTATCGAGTCTCAAAGAGCTAAGGTCCAGCCGTTACCATGTTGATCTCTCCATCAAAATTCCAGCCTAAAACGTCTTTTTACGGCGCGATAGTTTTACGATCCACGACCAGCGACACCGTTCGTTTGCCCCTAAAAAGGATTTCGGATGCCACGCTTACTCTTTCGGAAGTCAAGCAACATAATAATTTGCTATAATTATAACGAGTCTACCTGTTCTCCGAAATTAATTCATTACGTTGAACGACAGAGAAAGAACAGCGAACTGGTCAGAGTTTCGGGCTTCCAAACCAAACAGAGAATAATCATACTTGGCGCACTTGCAATCAGAGGGAATTAATTCAACAGTTTCTATCGGAGCTCGAAGACGGCTCTTCGGCTTCGGCAGAAGTTAAATTTAAAACGGACGCGGACGGACAACGCTAATACATATATACGTTCGCTGGTATCGACGTGGATACCTCGTTCCCTGTGTATCTAACTTCACCGCCGGCCGATAAGGCGCCTTATTAAGTATCTCGTAAAGCCGCGGCAGGCCGCGTTTTCCCGTTTCGCCGTTTTGCCCGGCGCGCGAGAACTTTCGCCGGGTCCTTTAAGGACTCCGACCGGGATCCCAGGATCGGTGATCGACGCGGCGAGGCCCATAAACGCGGCACCGGAATGTTGGTCATCGTGCCGGCGCGCAAGGGAATCGGAATCGGTGGCAGTACAACAAATCAGCGATTTTATTCGGCATAACTGGCCGCAGGCCGAAGTCCGGATCCGACAGCTCCCTTCATACTATAGGTTACCACTTACCTCTTTGCGTTACGTAGCCGCTCCAAATGCAGTCTTCAAACGCTCGCCTCGCTGCGGTTTCCAGCCGGGAATGCGGTCCCAATCGTCCAGTGATACTCAAACATCTGAAACATATTTTTTCATCCTTAAATATACCTGTCTTCAAAAATCATTCAATTTTGCCATCTATTATAATTCATCTTCTTATCTTAAAGTCAACATTTACAGACGATTCTATTAGATATCTTATCTATTACGAAAAATGAATTACAAGTCATGAAATCGTACAACCTATCAATTAAAAATCTTACAGCAAACATTTTTATTTGTACAATTTTCTAAAACTGGGAATCGGTCAATATTTCTTGTAGATTGTTTGAGAAGCGCTGGCATGAGTCTGCCGTATTTCGTGGCGGCTCGCTGACGTGCTGCTAGCGCAGCGGGTACCGGGTACGGGTGCGATGCCGCTTGTAAACCGGCGAGGACTCCGAAGAGGGTATGCGACATACAACCGGACGAGCGGGACGCGGCGATATACATATAACGCGCGCTCGCGCGCGACTATTTTCAACAAATCGACCTGGATGCCGTAGCCCGGAGGACGAGGACGACGTCCTTGGAGCTCGGCGAGCTCGGGATTCGCTTCTGGTAACGAGCCGACTATGATAAGGGTTGATGTTTCGACGTCATCGTTACAACGCTTTTTATTACGCGAACACCGCGGGGAAAATCTCGTTCTCGTTCACGGCTACCGGACCGTACATTATTTATACGCGTATGCGATAATTATTTTTCCAATCAATTAGGAGGTGACAGGAGGTATACGTAGGTACACGAGCCAAGAGTAATTTCCATGTCATTCGTAATCGCGACATCATCTGTTAATTTCTGTCCATATCTCCATTATTCTGTCGTCGTGTGACACATGAAACGTTGCGATGGATAAAAACGCGACGCGGAGGCCACCACCGAGCAAGGATTAGACGCGCGAAAGAGTGACGCGACGCAGTCCGTTAGGATTCACGAGCGTGAGCCTAGCCTAATTAATATTTGCAGTTAAATCTGCGATCTAGATCTCGAACGAACGCGAACCGCTAGCTAGCTAGATATCCAGGGTGTACCGGCTCCCTGATTCCGTTGTCCGACGTTGCCGGGGCTCGTTTTCCTGCGTCGAGGAACATCCGAGAGAGCTAGATAGCATGGCAGAACGTTCCTCGTGTGAGTTGTTCACTGACCTGACGAGAACCGGGCTTGCTCGCGATTACGAAACAATGCGCCGCGGTAAATCTTCCGGAAGAGCATTGCCAGCCCGGCCGGAAGCGGCTGGGAAAAGTCTTAAATAATCTGGATCTGATTCCCCTTGATCCCGGCGGCGTCCGTCCCGTTTTCACGGACCGGGGGCGGTCGGTTTCGTTGCGCGCCGTTTTACAGCTACGATGATTAAATCGTCTAGCGATCATCTTTTTAATAGGATCGTTTGCAGCTCGAAGAAATTAATATTAAACACGATGTCGATATATCCCAACCCTTCATATTTGTAAATTAATATTATACATCGACGTTCTCATTATATAATCTCGTTCATACGTTAATCAATTGCGAGGTACCACTATTTTCCCTTCCCACTCAATCCCCTCGATTTCATTCATCGCACCGTTTCATTCATCTCTCGTGAACTCGATGTAAGAACAAAGACTGTTCGAAAATTACGAACGAGGTGGCTAGATGGTCGGATGTCATGCGTTTAATTACCAATCAGAGACGCCAGGATCGCGTGGTTGAGGCCCTACACGGTACCTGCCGGCCGGAACTCGGTCCGCACGCGGTATTTATGCGCGATATTCGCGGACGGCCGAACGCTTCGTAACACGTACTACACGCGCGTAAAGTTATATTTGTTACAGTCCAGCCGACTCCATTTTATTATACATTGCGCGCGTAGGGTACACACAGGTGCGCGAGCGAGCAAGCATAATCAGCGTCAGATAGCAGATCTCGATCCGTCGATGACAGGAACACGGTCACGGTATCCCCTGCCCCATCATCCTCATCCCCGGTGGTAATCGCCGAGGAGCTGCTTCCCGTTCGCCTTCAAGGACTGAAATTGAAATTGCCTTCTTCCACCTTTGTTTCTTACCGAGTCGCCACGCAGTTGCGAAACGCTTATTACGCGACCACGCTGTTAACTCATTACTAGTTTAACCAGTCTATAAAAATGTAATTCATATGGTGCGTGAACAAAAAATAAAAATCGAAAAGGTTATAATATGTATTCGTAAGAAAGGAAAAGTCTAGGGAAAATGAAACGTTGATTAAACGGAACGATGAATACGCGTGGAGGGTTGGCTGGTCAATTTTCACGCGTAGGAGGAGAAACAGAACACGGGGAACGATACCGCGATGTGGTAACATGATTTGCTTACTTATACCAGATAATTGCATTCTAGGCTGAGTTATATCGTATATCTGTTAGTGTTAAGTTACAATTAGCCGAGCACACGATTAATTTTCCTTTTTTCCTTTCATAATGTGTTAACGTAGAGAACCGTGGAGCCTCGGGTTCATTGACAATTCACGTCGAATCTCTTTGAACAAACTTCTTTTCCCTCTTCGTACAAATTGCATTCATGTTTTCTACGATTCTGTGAAATCGGTACTTGTTTTTAAGTGAGCGGTTCCTTTTATTCATTGACAGACGTCGAAAGGCGACGCGTGAAATTCTGTGGAATCGCATTTGCAAACCTTTGTCGGCGGACGCTGAGCACCTTCAATTCCGGAGATCGGACGGTGCAGTAATTGTCGGTATCGTTAAATTTCACGCGTGAGCTCTACCCCATCGTTGCGCGTAATTAAACGGCAACGTCGAAAGAAATCGTTGCATCGAGGCGTTAGTTAGTTGGACTGGATACTATTAGGGAAACTGGTACAAGCTCCGTTAAAACGATCGAACTAAGTATACATATAAAAGTCGCGTGCAGACGACTTCATGAAAGAATTCATGTAAATACAATTATTTCATTCAGAAATTTATAATTAAAAAAATATCTGATTCCGCTTCCACTTACGAATGTCAGTGATACAACGTGAGCAGATTTAGCACACGTATATACGCGTATTTATGTAGCACAAATTATATATCTGTAATTACATCTGGGACTATTTACAAATACACGTTCGTCGAAACGTACGTTAATGAAACTGATATCCAAAAACGATCTAAGTACTTAGCCACTTCCGTTCGCATAATTCAGAGAAATTAATTTCAGATAATACCCGACAATGCTCGTTCGAGAGAGATACGATGTCGTTCGCGGCGTTAACCCCCGTGACGGTGAACGGGCGTTGAGCAACGCGCGTTTCAGGAAGAGCGTAACATAGTCCTCGTTAGGATTTCCGCGCGTTCGTCCCGGAACACGCGAGGAAGCCATAAGGGACACGGTCTCGAAGCTTAATACATAAGCATGTGCCAGTTGTACGAACTGTACACGGCGTCCCGTGTGTTTAGAAAAATATTTAAAAACATTTCGTCCACTCGTTATACATAATAATATGTAGAAACCCGAAAATTTATATAAATTGAATTGCTTTTCGAAAAAATTCTTAATACAAGAAGACGTAAAGAGAAAATTTATTGCAAGTAAACATGTTCTTATGAATTCTCGCATCGGTTGTAGATGCTGCATTAATTTCCCACGCACGGAACGCCCTGTATAGTTATGATCAAACGCGATTCAACCGCCCGCGCGTATTTATTACCCTAGACGGGCATGAGCGATGGCTCGCGCATAAAATTAGCGATACCTCGTAATTGTTATTGCTTATACGCCGGACGTCGCCCGCGATAGCGGCTAATATACGTTTATTTGTCGGTGGAAACGAGCGCGTTTCATGCGCGCTTGCCTTCCCTTCCATTCCCTTGCCTTGACTCGTCTTTCTATAGCTTGTTCTCTTCCCCTTGTTCACAATTAACTACTGCAAACGGCAAACGTTGCTCCCTTTTCGGCTTCCTGTTTTTCATTTCGAATTCTAATAACGCCTCGCTTCTGCAATCGATTCATCGGAGGGACACGAAAACGTTTCTGAGTATACATTGTTCACTCTTGACATCTCGAATTGTTCGTTGAAATGGCAAAGAAAGTAGTTTGTACAATATTGTGACCAAAGTCTAGGTGATTACCGATTGCGAAACGGCGTCGAGGACAAAGCGGGGACGAGAAGCGGATTCGACACAAGCGCGTATAACGTTTTCCCACGAGCAACCGCGTGCATATCGCTCTGAATTATTATACGCATACAGATCACCCCGATAGGTGCAGCGCCGAGCAGCGCGGGTAAGCAGAAAGCAGAACGCGCACTCGAACACGTACAAGCGCTCCCAGAAACTTGAACGACGAAACCAGAAGGGTACACGCGGTGCCACGCTATACACGTAATAAGCGTATGTACGTACGTGTGACGTACATGCCCTCGCGTACAAGCGCGCGTTATTTTCTATCAAGGAAGCGCGTCGGTGTATCACAGACCGTCTCTCTGGTACAACTATGCCCGCTTCCTTCCATATTAAATCGCGAATCTCGCCCGGTGAATTGCCCTGGAACACGCGATACAGCCGCTTCGCTCGACCGTGCTCGTAGTAAAACGCAAGGACGACGAGCCCGGCGAGCTTCTTCGTCTCGGGGTGAGAACACCCAACGATTACTAACTCTCTTTTAACCCTCGCCTTGCCCTCTTGTGGGAATCTCCTCGAGACCAGACGATTTTCCGAGATCCAAACCCAAGTCTTTGTCTTCTCGATGTGATAAGGTTTTATTAATGTCTGGAGAATTGCTCATACTTGCCAACGGAATGCGAAACCATTTTTATGATACTCGAATAATAGACGGAGGCATGTGAATATTGAATAAATTCGAGAATTAAGTAACTGCTCTAGAAGAAGCCAGCCGTAAGAAACTTCAAATGCGAAGTACAAAACGCATAGACGATGTACAAGTGTAGATACGTGTCTGATAATTCAACGAGTTAGCGGTGGAATAAGTTTAATTCTTTTTAAGAACTTCTTACGTCGCGTCGTAAGTAATAAGAGGGGAAAGAAGAAATTGACGGCGGCTCGTTGGACGGTTGTCTCTCTTTTTCCCCGATGGGTAATGTGCACGTGGGAATGCCAGGGCATAATGTAACAGTTTTATTCACGGCGGCAAATGTAAATACGCGAGATTATGAGCGGCGCGAGCGCAAAACCTGGGTCGCGATCGCGATACAAGCGTACATACGTTTTCCGCCTAATTTTGCGCCGCGCTTCGCTCCGATGATCCCATTAGCGGTTCCTGCATTCCACCAAATTGCCAATTCTTGCCTACGATAAATGGTGGCTCTGCCTCCAAGGATACGTACGGCCGATTTGCCGTGGAAGAACGAGCACACTATTACGTCTGGTCGCTGAAAGGGAAATCTGTGATGGAGACTTCGCGATGTTATTTCTGTTCTGAATTAAAATCGTACGTGAGAAAAATGTTATTTATTTCTTATTCGTCCAGTGATCATGTTCATTTCCCTCGTAACGTTTATCTGTTTTTTATCCGACGAATAATATGCTTGATAATGGATGCATCATGCTTCGCAGTAACAATGGGGAAGAATCTAGCTAAAATGGGAATCCCGATGAAAAAAGAGATGGAATAAAAAAAAAGGATGAACGTAACCGTGACCAAGTATAAGGAAGATCGTCGCGTATCGACGAGAAAGATCCTCTTTAGTAGACGAACAAGGAAACGTTAGGTCTGTTTACCATTAAGTAACATCGTTCCTCTACAGACAGTTTAATTATACGCTCCAGCAAAAGGTTGATGCACGTTTGGCTGGTAATCTCTCGAAAAATTATGCCCCGGCAACACGCTACCGAGTTTAGGCACATAAATTTCACGGTGACGCGCGGCTCGTAACAATTTCAGCCCCCCGATCAAAGTTTAGACAGAGCCACCAACGATCGCAGTGCATCCTTCCCATCTCGTTCCTTTTTTCATCCTTATATTCCAATCATGCTATCTTCCGTTGTTTCTGTCTCCCTCTCCCCCGTGGCATATAAAAACTGTTTTATGCGAACGATGGAGCACCTGTTGAATTGTTCGAGACGGCTAGACTTTCATAATCAAGAATCGCGAGCATCATCGCTATTTCCTGCGCGAAATTAACCGCAATGATAATTTCCTAGTCTGTTGATGAAACAAAAAAAAGCTGAATGCACTCGCGGAAATCGTTGCGATGAATGGAAACAAAATTCGTCGAACAGTGAATTAAAATTATTTAATTCGTATCCGATGCTCGCGTGGAGAGTGTTCAAGATCTATTAAATTTTCTACGGCCCGGGATGGGGAGGGGAGGGAGAGAGGGGAACGAGAGAAGTCGATGAAAGACGAAACGGCAATAATTGCGATGACAATTACGATGTTTGCACGATGAGGACGCGCGGTTTGCATCTCAATTATTTCGTACCGCCTCGAGGACTAGCAGACACGGGGAAGGAAGGAAAAAAGCGGGGAAAAAGGCCGGGAAGAAAAGAGATAGACCCGTTGGCGAACATCATCCGAACTTGTTTTCCGCGCAATTACGATTCCTTTTCAGGCGGTCGACTGCAAGGGCATGGACTGGCCTAATCACGTCTTAATTAGTACATACACGAGGCTCGACCAAAGAGAGAACCGTACGTACACGTTCCTCTCCTCCTCTCGCCCCACGGCTGACCATATTCTCGGTACCGCGTCCACGACTCTGACTACGTAGCAATTAATCTGATAAGCGTGCACGCGTAAAACACGACTCTTACGCGTTACTTTCTCTACCGCGAGCGAACATTTACAGAGGTCACAGCCGTGTGATCTATGCAAGATCCGGTAGATATGCCGGGTTTGTCGTATGCGTGAGCTTCGCCTCGCGATCCGCCTTTTCGACGGACAGTCGTTGCGTACCGTTTCCATATCGTTTCACAGTTTACTCGGTTTCCTGCTCGGCGATGAACTAACGCAAACATTTGACGTGCTCACGAAGATTCATAAACGTATTCGGAAACACGCGATTTCAATTCGAGCATCAGTTCTGTTTTCTAAACTCCCATAAACACCCGTGACCAAATAAAGTTTACACACTTTCTCCTGGCCAATGCAGGAATCACACGTACCAAACGGTTTGTCATTCCTTTCATTAAAAGTTCTTCGAATTTATGGTCAATATCGTGACCGTGCAATCAGCTTCCGGAATCAGATCCGAGAATCAGCGATCGATCGTCAAGGTGCGCAAAGCGAACGGTTAGCTCTTAAATCGATCAGAACCGGGAAACAGGGGCGACAAGGGCTGAGGCGCGCGCGTTCACAGCTGCCTGACGCCGTGTAGGATCCCGTGGACTTTAGAAAACTGCGGAGAGGGTAATACGCGAGAAGCGAGGAGGCAAGGCGTGGCGCGTCACGGAGCGGAGCAGATCGGCAGGTGCTCTTGCAGCGCGACTCGCTACGCTAAACAGCGAGAGCCGGCCCGGTCAACGAGCCATCGACGTGGTCTCCTTAATAGGAGGGCTACGACTTTATGAGGCATTTTGTATGGGCAATTTCACTTTAATGGGTACGCTTCGTTCGATCGCGGATTATGGAAAGTACGGCTGCGAGTTTCCGAGCCCTTCGCGCTTTCCTTTCTTCCTCTTCCGATATCATTCCTCTTTTTTCATTTTTATCCTGTGTCCCGAAACGAGCATCGTAATCAAGACTCGCCACGGGCAACGCGTTCACGTTTTTTTTAATAAGCGATCGATCGCGTGACTCGAGCGTTACGGTTTGCTCCGAAAAATTGATCAACGAGATCTCGGTTGATCTCATACTCACAAATGCAACCTGTTATATTATATTACGCATCTCGTTTCTTTTATGCATGCTTGTAAAAACGCGGAACCGGAGTATTATCGCATTTTTTTTCAATTAATACTCGAATCACCATTACGCTCAGACTTATCTACTCTTGGGTAACAAATATGAACTGCGCAAGGATAAGCCGCACTTTTCTTTTTTTTTTATTAGCCGGGCTTGCTCATAATCGTACGGACGAAATATTGTAATGAAACTGTAACATAAATGTAATAACCCGACAGGTTGCACGGAAGGTGACGTCCGTTCTTGGAGACTCGAAGAGGGATGGGCCGCCGCGTGTTAAAGATCGCATGCTGACCGAACATTTAGCATTAATTGCATATCGGTTTTGGCAGGTGGTTGCCAGTCATATATGCGTACGTAGGATAAACATCTTCGAGCGGTGACCGGAACCTGTACCACAGATGAATAATTATGAATTTCAACGTACCCGAAAGCGTATCGAACAGTTAACCTTTATCGAGACGTTCTCCAAACTTCCTTTACCGACCTGTCCTCTGCCTAGCATAGAACAATTCTATTAATGAGATCAATTAACTGCTTATGAAATCGTAAAGGCAACAAGCGTTAGACGGCGGTGTATTAATCATCGGGCGGAATCATCTCGAGTAGCGACCGATAATAAAATAAGAACGAATACCTGACGTAATGGCAAATTAATCGCCACGGGACTGCGAGTCGTCGAGGCTTGAAGAACAAAAGGAGTCACGGTTATATCGTCTAGAAATCCGTGAAGGAATTCTTAACTGGAAGTGGGTAATGGTCTCGTGCAGCGATTCTAAAGTAGTTGGAACAGGAAATGGATACGGTGGCTCGTGGAAGTAAGCGATTTTTCATAGAGAAATTCGATTCGTAGAAATCGAGATGCGAACGGATCGGTGCCACGGGAACTTCGCGAGATACCAGATTTTTTAATTAACGCTCGCGTTGGCACATCGGTAGCTGGGAACGAGGAACTCGCGGCTCGCTCCGTTCCTGAGAACCACGAAATAATGCCGCGATTATGTATGCGCCGGTACCTACTAACTACTAACTGCTGCGTACTATACGCGTATATCAGCGCGCCGCTATCGATGATCATCATCAAGTTCAGACGATATCGCCGGCCTGATGAGAAGAGATCGCGCGCGCGCCTCTAAATGGCGAAGCTTTCGCGCGTTATGGATACATTGAGGGATGATTTACGCCCGCAACCTATTCTTTCCACCTATTGTGAGGAGTAAACGTTATACCCGAGTCATAATATGACTTACTAATTACGAGGAAGTCGTTTTTCCTGCGTGGATAGCGAAAACATATAACTACAGGAAAATGGTTAAACCTTCACGTTCACATAAACGTTTATGTTTGTAACGTTTGTATTAATGGTAGGAGTTGCTTCGGAGAAGACGAGATTAACCCCACGCCTCGAGGCCCGCATGAATTCTCTGAAGCAGGCGACTTTATTCCGCGAGCGCAGGCTCGAAGCTCGAAGCGCAGTTCTGCGCACGGCACGGATATCGGGTTCGGATACCATCCGACCGAATTTATTACTTAATAATGTCAAACCGCGTCCGCTTAATTATTTCGTGCCGGCTTCGGCTATCTTCTGCCGCACACCGCTCGTTCTCTCGGCTTCTCGGCTCCTTCCGTTTACATTTTAACGGTTCTCCACTTCCTCCCGGTCTCGATCGACCGGTCGTCCCTCGCGCGAACATCCAACGCGCATGCGTTCTCGCCACCGAGAAGCGCAGGTTGCACGGATCTGCGCAACCACGCCGTTGCGCCCTGAAGAGAGCTCGAGCCGAACCAACCGCGCTTCACGTGTGATCTCAAGCAGAAAAAAAATGGTCTACCGGTCCCGATAAGATCGTCTGGTTAAAGCCAAACAAACTATTCCATTAATTCGTAAAAGAAGAAATTTTTCGCCAGTCGGTTCGCCGCCCGGTCGTCGCGGCACTCTGCTTTCCGCTCGCAAAAAGATAGATCCTGATCTCCCGACGATCTTCTTTTTTCAGGGTTTATGGAAGAAAGATTTGAACCTGCTCTTTTTTCCATTCATCAGATTTCTCAACGATTCCTCGAAAATTCAGTCTCTTAAGTACTATTGTTTAACATCTAACAATAAAAGGGCGTGGTTGGATTTCGATACGCGATAATTATAAGCGCCGACTCTCTGTAAGAAAAAATTGCATCTCGCTGTAATTGATGAATCACTTTTATCTAGACAAGCTCAGTCAGCTGATAATTATATTCGTGAAGGGAACGAGAGGGAAAATAGTTTGTGCACCGGATACGTCGGAAAGAGCATCGCGCTCGCCGCGCCAGGAAAGCGTAAAGATGTATTTAAGCGGCTTGTTTCCTCTTCGCTCGAACGAAGTCGTGTAAAGGAGGAAAGGAAGAGAGGGCTGTCAAATAATCGCGAACCATCCTGACATACCCTTCCTGCTCTTGTGAAACCTGTTTTCGGGTATATCGCGTTTTGATCTGGCGCATACATTTACTACAACGTGGTAACAATGTGATACCAGCTTTAATGCTCGAGCGATAATGACCGACTCGTTTGGTAATATTTGGAACAACGACGAGAAGCGAAGTTCGAATTCGGAAGCCAACGAGCCGTTTCGCTGATTCCCGCTGACTCATCTTCCTATCTGCATAATTTATTTATACGATCTTCAAATTATTAAGACAATTCTTTTCTCTGCACGATCTAACATAGCGCCCGGTGTTAATCTATTCTAAGACGGTAAACCTAAAGTGGTAACCTGGAGAACTGGTAATTCTTCGACCATCGATGCCCGATCTCCAATCTTCTTTCAAAATTCAAAAATAGATACTTAAACGCGTCGGGGCGGCCACCTTTAACAACTTTGCGTTCGCAAGAAGTAGGAAACATGGATGGGACCCTCCCCGAGTTTAGTAATCCGGTCATTTACAGATTCAGCCGTGAAAACGGGTCCCTCTTAAATGTCATTAACGCTGAGCAGCCGCAAGACCGAACTACGGAACTATTGTTATCTGTATGGCGGATAATCTTCGGTTTGAAAGCACGCGCTACCCTTTCGCGGAACGGTCTTTGAGGAACGAGACGCGGGACTTATCAGGTCTAGTAAAAGCGATTATTGTACCAGGTGGCGGGGATTGAAAGCGAGTAATTGTGTCCTGGTCTGTAAATTGTATGCCGCTTGTAAGTGCAAGGTTTATCGGGTTGATAGAGGAACCAGGAGCAGAGCCTTAGTGCATGGTCTACGAGATTTTCCATCGATACTAGCCAATTAGGGAGTAGGTACCATACAAATTGGAAGCAAATGGCCACCGTTTGAGTTTCAGGGACGGATGGTACTTTCACAGTCGCCAACACTGAATAGAAACGGTTTTCAAACCAGGGTTGTAACTCTGATATTTACTACTGGTTTAATTTCAATGAAAATAACTCTTCTGTTAAACTTACTCAGTGAAATATCGTTTAATTTTTTAAACGAGTTCTGACTAAAAGTCATAAAGGCGTGAGGAACGAGTCTTTACCGGGTAACCTATTTTCTAAGTCCAGTTTCTCCTGTGAAATTCACTGCTGTTTCACGTATTTCGTCTACCTGGTACTTGCACACTGGCTACCTTCTCCGAGGATCGTTTTCATAATGGCGAACGCTTATTGGGGTGGACGGCTCATCAGATAGCATTTAAAACCGTGACATTGGGGACGTCCATGCTCTGCGACAACGTTGGGCCATTGTCTGCGTGTGCGTGGGCATAGGTAAAATGCCACGCGACCACGGGCACGGGGCCAAAGTCCCTGGGCCGACCTAAAAGCCCATAGAGTTCGCACTGGCTCCGTAGATGGTCGCCCGATAAGACAACTTGAATTATATTCGAGCCGGTGCGCGGTGAGGTCGGCTACGGGTATACGTATACCTATCCGGATGAGTTTCGGTCTCCGAGATAAAGTTAATAGCTTTATTAACTGTGGGAAAAGCCGTGCTACGCCGCGGGAGCTGCCACGTTTTTATTTTCTTTCCGCCCTTCCTACGGGTACTCGCGTAAACGCGATTTACATTATCGTCATTGATCTGTTTCCCGTTACCGCGAAATCAATTAGCGTTTGAAATTAGTTACGCGTAATTAATTTTATATCGAACTGGTATTACATATGATACAGATTGCGCTTGATTCCGGTTAATATGACGATACTTCAGAATTTGATGTTTCGGAACATTATTAAAATTAAATTAAATTGCATAATAGTTTTTAAAGTCGTATCCTAGGACACGGATGTTCAATCAGTGAATACACTCGGTTGACTCTCACGTAACGAGACTTGTCCCAGGAAGGGGAGCGGAGACGTTCCCACAAAAAAGGCCAACGATGGAGTGGAGGAGAGCCGTAAGGTCGAAGTGGCCCTTGCCGGTAGGTACCTGGCAATCACAATTTTCCACGAGATCCTCAGCGACGATTGTCCCGGCGCGCGTCGAACAAAAATTTCTCGCTAACGAACCGGCCAATCCTTTTCACGTGCCCAATATTCTCACCCCGATTGAATTCATACAGGCGGGGCGCGCGCGCCGATGAATCGATACGGCATGAAATTGAAAGGGGTGATCGGGATGATAGGCACCGGATCGATCTTATCAGTTTCGCGCGTAATTACGCGTGTTGGGCACACAGAGTGCCCGCGGAGGACCATTGTACGAAGCCCGATGCGTTATCGTCGGGTCCCGGGTTTAACGAAGATATCGGTGGATCACGTTGGCTAACGTAACGGCGCGCGGCGCGGTGTGACGGGGTGGCGGGCGAACGGGAGGGCCGGGCGCTGCTTACAAGCTGGAAAATCAAGGCGAATATCAAAGCCGTGGGGCAAGTCTGATTGAATTTCCTGTGGCAATATTTCTTCGGTTTTACACGAGCACCGAGCATGCCTGCTGAACTCTTTCTCTCTTCGTTTATCTCGTTCTCTCTCCCTGTTAGACCAAGCCCGTTGTTGTCCGGGCTAAAAAGGCGGATGCTGTTAACAGCGCAATTAATATCGCGCGAAATCGTATATCAGTCGGCAAGGTTTACGGTTAGCCTCGTTCAGGTAAAAGCTCCCCGGTGTACGTATAGACGCTATAAAGCCGCGGCCGACCACGGCTAAGCCATTCGGTAGGGCTTATTTATAACTATTTAAGCGGAGTGGAACGCGCGAGGGAAAATGTTCGTTTCGCGAAAGACAAATTGAGAATGGTCGCGGCGTTAATGCGGTAATTAGTATTCGAGCGGGACTCGAAGATCGGGATCGGCTCCCTTTTCTCTTTTTTTCCTCGAGTCTCCTGGCTTCTTGGCGACTCTCCTTTCCTTTTTGTGCTCTTTATCAGGACTGCTTCTTCAGTATTTGCTCGGCTCGTTGCTTTATTACCAGTGTACAGTTACTATATTATAGTACACGCATTGTACGCTTAAATGAACATCATTTTATATTTTGGAGATGAAACATGAATGTGCATATGTGTGCCCGTGCTGTTCCATTGTTTGAAAATTAACTCGCAATTCTTTATACGCAGTGCGTACCTGCCCGTAATTCATCAAACAACCGTATGGTCAAATTACCTACCATTAATTCCTGCTTTTGTGAATCATCGAAGCAGCTCGTAAATATTTTCCCAAATTCCCGAAAGTCGAACTGTATAAACCGAGTTTTACAACGAACGCAATCCGCCTCTTTTGAAAGGATAGAAACCAGGCACTCGGGAATCGATTGGACAGCCTAATAAACGAATAAAGCGGTAAAATTCTGGGACACCTCGTTCGGGGACCGTGTTGCAGTTTAACCCCTTCTCGGGTCCGCCTTAACAAAGTGACTTGGACGTCGACCCGTAGAACAAGGGAACGGAATTTATGAGCTATTGCACGGTCGAAACGTCCCTCTGCGTTGAAACGCGATTGTCGGCCTTTGAGCAGTTAAATTAATTTATGAGCCCGCATCAAGCTCTCGATGGGAATATTTAATGGCATTTCGAATTGATGCCGCGTTCACACTGATTTAAGTGGCTGTAGCTCAACGCGAGGCGTGATGATACTTTCCATTCGACTGTTTTGCAACTTATGCAAATAGTACACGTATTGTCACAACGATCCGTATCAGCATTCTAACCGATTCATTCAACATTCCCCCATCACCGACTTTTCACTTGTGCTACTCACTCTCATCCGTGTGCACTGGTGATCAGTCATGTGTACCGAAGATTACAAATTTCAAACCTCATCGATGCGTTATATTCATGACCGGCCCCTAATCCTTCCACTTCCCCTGTGTTTCCTCTCTCTGTCTCTCTTTTGCTTACTGATTCACTCACTTTCAATCCTCTCGACCGTCGTTTATTTTAGGGACGAAGTTAGCGCTGGGCACACAAACGTTTGCGGTCGTGTTTGCTCGTAGCCTCTGATAGGTAGGCAACGTAAGCCAGTTTGATGCTCGGTTGCTTCGATCCCGTTGGATGTATACCGGTACCCAGGGGTGACTGAATAATACGGTATGATTATACGGCCGACCCCGACCGACCCCGTGGACCGAGGGGGAGGCTTGGATAATTCCCTGGCCGAGCGGGGTGGCCAGTAATCTTCGCTAAAGGTGCTCGTTAGTCGTTAGTTTTGCTCTTTGCGCCGGAACGTTCCCGGGGGTTGGATCAAACGTGTCATTTTTATATCAGCTAAAAATATTTATCGCTTGTCAAATTATGTAACGAGAGAGAATATTCTAAGTGTAAGCGATTAAACGATAATTAAACATTTTTGTTTAATAGATATAATTTTAGCACGAAGGATATACCAACGGCGATGATGTACGAAGACTGATTTACGTTGGGCGGACGTCAATGAGGACGCGCGTTGTCACGGAGAATGTACCGCCTCTTCGTGCTTTTAATATACGACTTGTCGTCGCATATCTCAGAAAGTAAATCAGCAATAAAAGTATCCACGCGAAAGAAATTTAATTAACGCGTCTAACGTCATTCACGGTTGCGTACTTTTTATTGCTATTTACAGGAAACCGTGGAAAGCACTAAGGGGTGTAGATTTCGCTTTCTCGTATGATAAAATCATCTGTGCATTGTAATTTGGAAAACTTCGTTGATTAATTTGGCAGAGGATACGTAAAAGGGGATCGGTGGAAGACCGGTAGGATCACGATCGGAAGCAAAGAGGAGGAATCACGATACTTTCTCTTTCGTCGCTTGTAACACGTGTCCCTCGGCTCCGTTGCTCGACTCGAGGCTCGCGCGACTTGACAAATCCGCTGCGGCTTCCCGTATTTATAAACACTCTCACGCTACATGAATATAAGCCACCGCAAACGAAAGAAGCACACGACACGGAACGTCGCCGGGAGAGTTCCTTTTCCTTTACTCGAGATCGGCCACGGCGGCGACGCGTCTGTCTCCCCTTCCTCGCCGTGCATGCATAAATCAGCCAGATTTCTCTTCGGCTCGTCCGCGTCTTCGTTACGTCCAACGCTCCCCGATCCTTCGGCTACGATCAAGGAAGTCTCAGGCCCCGTGAAATTCTTTTAATCCATGGGAACAACGGTTCGGCGAATCGATTTACGCTTAATTAATCTCTTTCCCTCGTTTTTCGCAATTTCTATTCTTCTTTTTCCTAGTGTATGTTAAATCTCGAGAAGTTCCCATCGATTATAACACGTCGATTCGGTTTCTCGTGTACGAGATATCGGGAAATTATCCGAACGCAAATGTTCGTCATTGTAAAAGATAATTTTTCACCAGTGACGGAACGATCCCCAGACTATTTTTCATCCTGAGTAAACCCTCTCGATAACTCATCCGCGGTATAATCGAGCGTTCGCGATCCGAGAATCGACGCGACGCGAAGCGAAGGGGCGCGAGCTCTCACCGAGCATAAACGGAACGAACAGAAAGAGAGAGGTTCATCTCGGAATAGACGTCGACGGAACGTGGTCCATAGTAACGAGTTCGAGTGCGAAGGAGAGAAGCCTGCACCACCCTCTCCTTTCTATCGCGTGGGAGGAGGGGGTGGATGCGTTTGAGCGACTCGATTTCGCGGCTACGCACCCCTCCGACCCTCCCTGCGCGTCGGCCAACCCTCCCCCCTTCCCTCCTCTCTCCGTTCCTCTGTCTCGCTACATCTCAGCCGTTTTTACGACGCTTTGAGTCGCGGGCGTCGCAGCGGAATGCGCTAATGAGGACTTGGCTACCGTCACACTTCCCCCTTCGTTTCGTCGCGGCGCGGCGGCGCACACCCCAACGGCGGTGGCGGAGGCCTGTTTTTCTCTTCATTTTTTCGTTTTTCCACTCTTCTTTTTTTGTTACGAACACCGGCTCCTCTCTCGATCACGCACCCGCGGCGATTCCTGCTCCCGACTATTGATATGTGGCTAGTTAAATTTGCCCGTGACACCGGCTATTCTTGGACGGGAGACCACGCGACTCGGCGCGATTCAGCTTTCGGAACATCGTCTCGACGCAAGGTGTGCTTGTAACGGATCTGTGTCGCAATGGATTTAAAGACTCCTCTTAAAAAAAATTTGAAAACAGGATATAAAAAGATGTCCTCATCCTCGCCCGAATCTTGCGTAACCTGGAGATGACAATTTTTCTTCGCGTCGTAATAAATAATGTTCACAGGGCCATAGGAGAGGTTTTCACCGTTCCGTGAAAACATTTCCACCCTTTTCTTCGACGATGAGTCAGCGCGGAGTCACCCCAAGGTAAGGAACTTCCTTTCGAAGCGCGCAGCGTTGCGAGCCGAAGAGGGGCGACTGCATCGAGAATGCGACACTTAACGCACCTTTCGCCGAGCAGCCGTGTCACGGCGTGAAATCATCTACGCTACTCCAACCTCCGGGATACGCTGAGTAACGAGCGCAATCTTTATACCTCTCTTTTCTCCTCTCCGCTCTTTTACTTTTCGACTATCCGCTCGAACGCTCGCGTACACCCGCTCCGCCGTCTGGCGAGTGCCGAGGAAAGGCTTGCGAGCAACCAGAAGGAGGGGAGTAGCAAATCTCTACTTTGGATGGTACTACATTTTAAAGTGCGCCGAGCAAAGGGACACTGATTTTTGTAAAACTGTAGAACTTTTGAATAAATGAACCGGTCCAAGGATCTCCAGTTCTTTCAGCTTGGCTTCACAGTAAAACTGAGGTCGTGCCATTCGAAAGGATTAAACCGAGCCCACGCTCGTTTATTAATCCACACCTCCCTGCTCGATAAAGGAATCCGACTGAAATACGAGCCACTTAAACTCGTTAGATCCGTGGCTCGATTATCAGGGAAACAACATTGTTAACAAATGCTTCGTGATGTCATATTTTACGACTGGATCGGAGTCGCCCGCGATTTCGTACACGTATACGGGACGCGCCGCGGGGATTAGTTATCGCCGCGCGATAAATATTCATGAGCAACCGTATCAACGTTTTTTACGGACGCTTTCAATATCACGCCGGAAAATGTAATCTCTTAGAGCGGGCGAGCCGCGGGAGTATAGTCTAATTTATTGTAAGTGGCCAGCAACGGAATTGACGTTAGTCGCGCTTTCCATACCCGCGGAGAGAACCTAGCCCGCCGGATACTACGGTCCGCTTCTTCGAGAAACGCGAATGGGTCCCGGGTATAATTTATATAACGACACAAAAGCGGCATCACAGCGGCGTCGAACGGCGCCAACGTTTTACAGCGGCGGCCCGGAAAAATTTATAATTACTATTTCACCTCGGGGTCCCGTTTACATTTCAGAAGACTGCGACTCCGCGGTGTCGCGGTTATTTATCGCATCGATAAAATCCGTGATCGTCGCGCCGCTGGATTCAATAAACGTCTGCACGTTTTCAGAAGAGGAACAATGTAATAAAATAGATGATAATGATCGACGATGGGAGCGATTAGAACGGTGTCGACAAACAAAAATGTTTACAGTAAATAAATAATTATGCGGGAGAACAAAGCTCAGGGATCGCCTGTTCCTGTTTAGAACTATAAAAGTAAACGCTAATTTTTTCGACATCGGAATGAATAAAAGCGATGAAAAGGGCGCTAATTAAATCCGTCGAGTCTACTTACGGTAACAGGTGTATCGTTAATTAATTCGCGCCAAATAGGAAGCCGTGGCGCCTGCGTGCTGCTTCCTCCCGAAGAAAACAATTATATTATTAATCTCACTCCATCTGCTTCGATTCTCCTTTCCGTTGTCCTAAGCGGAAAACGCGCGTTTCACAGAGCAGTTTTTCGCAGACGGCCGAGCCGGTGTCAGAACTGGAAAAATAATTCCCGATGACAAAAACGGAAGGCAAGCTTCTACGAGACTCGATCGCGCGTTCTTCCGGAAACGACCCAGCGGGAAAAAAAGACGAAGCAAAAGCGGATCGTCGGTTGGCGCCATACGCTTCATATTCGCGAGAGTTTCTAAACCGTAGAAGGGAGAAACACGCTTAGGAGACGCGTTTCTTTCCTTCGCGGTGCGAACTAGAAGCACAAGTACTTGCATATAGAAGCAAAACAGCTTCCGCCCTGACTGAATAGGGTGCCGCTGTTCTATCTTAGAGAACCACTGTCTCTTTATGTCTCTATTAACGGACCGCTAGCTATTGTTGTTACGAATCTACGCATTCGAAACATTCAACGAATTTCTCTTTAATCAATCCCGGGGTACATCAAATATTTATGTAGATAAACCTTTGCTTATAATCGTATAGAAAAAAGGCGATTAATCTGATTTCTTATGGCAGCTAAAATTGTAACAATTATTGTCCGACATCGGCGTTCGCGCGAACGTTACATAAGTACACTAATGCGTTCCATAATTAATAATCTAATCGCAGCCAGCTGAATTCGATTCACGATCGCGTATAAATTACTCGGCGCGGCGCGTTCCGCATCCTTCCAACGTCTATATAATATATGAATTATTTATGTAATATCGGAGGGGCCACCGTTAGAGGCGTTCACTTATCTGTGCACACTGACATCGCGCTGTTTAATTGCCGGAGCCGGTCGAATCGGTCGAATTAATTTACTCGAGCAAGTTCAGTCAGCGACACGCTTTCTCAGAAACGCTGTAGCGCTGTAGAACTCGGTCGGACGATGGTCAAGGATACGCGCCCGCGAACCTGGCCAAGCCGTATCCTTGCAGCTCTGTATGGAACCGGCCAGACGCGCCACTTTATCATGGCGTATTACACCTTCGGGCTGCGGCGCCTATGCTTCCCTTCCTTCCGAACGCGCCCATTACTCGGCTTAATGCATCGAGTTCGCTCATTTTTTATGCGCGCGATCCCCATACCTATGTACCTAGCTCCGTTCCCGGGCATTACACGGCTTACCGCATCCAGCGACACGAGTGCGCGGGAAATTTACGAGCCACCGTGCCCTGACTTTGCTCATCTTTCCATACCACACCATATGCATATTCGCTCTCTCCTTCCGATCTGGTATCAGTGGTTTTCACAGCCCTTGCTCGACGACTATTCCAAGTATCGTGTTCCTCGTTTTTAAAACGAAACTTTTCCTCAGTTTACGCGAAGGGTAACAAGGCGTACAGTTTAATAAAAGTATCTAATACCATGTATAAAAATCGAGGACATCGCTTTTTGTACGATCAAACAGAAATCATTTTTGGAGCTCGGAACAGAGCATGAAGAGCAATTTAAATGTAAATCAATTATTTCAATGTTCGAAACGAAAGGCGACAAATGATTTAATTACTATTCGTCGTTGAAAAATGTCTCGTTCCGATAATACAATTTCATTCCAATTACGAATCCGAACAGTTTTCAATGTAACGATTGTAATTACGTCACACGAGTACGACGAGGCAGAAGAACGAAAATATCCAACGTGTAGTCTAAAGCAATCGGTGTGCGATGATTTAATTTCCTTGAATTCGATTAATCATCGGCAACAGTTAATGACGTCCCTTTCGTCCGCCGGCGTCCAATTGATTATATTACAATATCGTGTATCACGATGTACAATGCGTCCCGGTGTGGTTGCAAATTAATTAATAGCGGAGTTAATTTATGCGTGATACGATGCGACGGATCGATCGGCGGACGATGATAAAACGTTACGGCGCGGTGTAGGTAAGAATAGTTGGAAGCAAGGTCAAGCAGTTCGTCATTAATTTACAGCTCGCAAGGGTTGATAAAATCGGCCGCAGCCGTTGATGAAAATGAACATCCTTGACTTTAACTGTCCTTTCAGCCTGACCGTTTAACACGTGTCCGTAGCGTACACCCCTGTCTAATTAGCTAATTATTCCCCCTACTCTTCTACCCGACTACTCGCTAATCGATTTCTTTTAAATCTGTTCATTACAATTTAAGTAGAAGAACATCCCGTCGCGTCCTGTTGAATCTTTCGCACGACCTTATATTTCGTTATTCCAAGCTGGTTTTATTCATAAGATGATTTGACGACATTTGATTAAATTGCCTGATGACTAAAAGATAAGAAGATTCTTCCGTTCTCTAATTGTGTGCTTGAAAAAAGTAAGGAGCAGCAGGTAATTTCGACCAGCAGCCGCCAAGAGGAGAGAAAAGGAGAGCGAAAAAGCAGCTCGGTGATCGATCTAGATCTGTCCACCGGAAATGCATACGTTTCTATGATATATACACATCCGGCGCCACGCCTCCTCGCCTCACCTGCCGCACGATACCACGCCTCGCGATGATGATAGTAATAATAATGCATAATGCTCATCCGCATCGTCGCGGACGCGCATTCATAATACGTGCACGCTTACGTACCTCATCTCGGCGGGCACGTGAGCGATAACACACGGTTCGCCCGTTGTTGAAGTTAAA
This sequence comes from Ceratina calcarata, assembly GCF_001652005.2. Classification (NCBI taxonomy): domain Eukaryota; kingdom Metazoa; phylum Arthropoda; class Insecta; order Hymenoptera; family Apidae; genus Ceratina; species Ceratina calcarata. The sequence continues at coordinate 609,175 of NW_017145399.1, forward strand.
CCGGCCTTCGTGCGCGGGTATAACCATAACGTAACAAGCCGCAAGCCTGCTCGAAGCCGAAAGCCGGTAGCCTACAGATCAACGTCCCAGAATGATATTCCCTTTGGAAATTCGAGTTCGATCAAATTTATACGAACGACCAAGATTAATCTTTTTACTTGTCTAGTGATCCCACTATTTCTAGTCGACGTGAGCGGCTCTAATTTAGAAAAAAGGCAAAGAAAACATTCTGTCGTTAACAGTAATTCTTGTCAAAGACAGGGTTACCTGTTACCCCGTTCGCGGACTCCGGAATCTCACGGGCCGTGCAACGGCAACGGCAGAACTAACAAACGAATTCCTGTTTTCGTTCGTTAATCCCGGCTCGCTTTGTATTATCGTCGTTATTTTCTGCCGCTTTTTTTTTCCCCGCTTGGCTCGAACTGCCAATTTGTGGGAATGTTCTCGATGCACATCCTCGCGCGCCGACGAATCGCGAGAGGGAGGTCTCTCTGGTCCCACGAACGCTCCTAAGCTCCTATGCGATGGTTACACGCGAGAGCACCTCCTCGCGACGAGCATTAAGCAAGCGTATTACGATAAGTGGCGTGTGTTCGCGAGCGAATTTCGCGGTCCCCGTTGTCCCACGCGCACGAATTTCAGTCACGCGAACTACATTTTTCATCGACGTATTCAAGACGATCTCCAGAATTTTCATGGATCAAGTTAAATTTGACAGTAATTCATGTTAAGAATTCTCTCTTTATAAGTCTAACAAAAAGGATACACTGAAATTTATAACCGAATGAAACCTTGTAAGAATATAAATGCACAAATAAAAATTTTTTATATCGACACTTGTTTTCTTATTTTCTTCGCAACACAATGTTCGAAGCATAGCAACGAAAATTTCGCACCTCAAAATTAACTAGAGAGAGATACGAATTACGAATGAATCCACAACGAATTTCTGTGCGCGTTACAATCGGGCTCAGAGTCGATTCGCTGAACTACATTTCCCGCTTTTACAAACAATAAAACGCAACAACCAGGACGAGCTCATAAAATTTTAATCGGAAACAATTTCTCCCGGCCGCCAAACAATCCTGCGATCAATCTCGCGGCTTCGTTCGCATTTCGTGTTCCCTGTTTCGCACGTTAACCGCGTATCGGTTTTACCGAATCGCAGCCAACTTTTGACCTTTTAAGACCCGATTTTTATCTACTCGTTATGATACAAGTAAATGCGCGAAATCTGAATTATTAAGCTAACAGGCTAAGCTATTTTAACATTCAAGAGACTGCAAAACTAATGCGATTATCAAAATGCGTGTTCGGTAAGAATTTGCAGACGATCCCGTTAACCGCGGATCGGTTCCGCGAGGGAACACCTTTTTTCCACGGAGATGATGCTCGCACAACGATAATCGAGCGCAGCAATCGTGCGACATTCGCGATGAAGAAACTTTAGTGAATGAAAGGAAACCGGTGGTGGTTCACACGCAGCCAGGGCACGCACACGTCGCGTCGCTCCCGACTCCCGAGCATTTACCTTAAAGCGAGGCGATTTCCTTTTGCACATTATGATCGTACACGAACCCTGCGCTCTGCAACGAGACACGTACGTATCTCTCTCTCTCCTTCTGTTAGATTATCCTTCTTTACATAGTACATATACACCATTACGTATCTCGACACGCGAGAACCATAAGCAAGGGAAAATAACAAAAGAGCCTTAAAGTTGCCAGCTATCAGGAAAAAGCGCGTCCGATGACTCCGATATACAAGAAGAACAGATTGCACCCATTAGCAGACCAGCTGAATCTTTTCTTTTAGCATAATTTCATGAAAGTGGACTATTGTTTCCCTCTTATGACCCTAATCGCTCGATCTTTGATCCTGTTTGACGACTTCCAGATTATTTTGAGGAAGTCGTTAGCCGCATCTGCGTTCAAAATAGTTTCTCATTAAGCGAACTTCATATAATAAGTAAACGTTTCAAATTCGTCATTAACACTTAGTCCGTGTTCTGTCCGTCTTCGACGAGGTGTTGAAAGAAGTCAACGATTTCTCACGACATCGAGTCGATCAGTATACTTCGACCGACCTCAGGCCAAAGAACCAGTCTCCCATAATCGAGGGAACGAGAACGAGAAACACGGTGGCCGGCTCTTTCGCCTGCACCGTGCCGTACTTCCTGTCCAATCACGACTTTATCTGTCCCTGACGAATGCGTGCCAGGACGCTAGCCACCTGAGATCCCGCAGATACTAGAGAAGCAGACATCTAAAAAAGAAACCCCGGTACCTGGTTCCACGGTCGTGTTAACAGCCGAAACTCATGAAGACGTTTAAAGTGGCCCGAAGGGTAGAAAGAGAAAGATAGCTCGGGACACGATCCTCGTTCTTTTACCAGCAGCACCTTCGTGTCCTAGACGTCGCCAGACGCCGACCATTCAAGAGCCGGCGACGGTGAATAGAGACTTTTCATCGGAAATCGTTTGGGGTACGTGTTCGGGGCGGTTCTTACAACCTGACCGGTTCCTCGAGGATCGGAAACACACCATCTTAAGAGGAATCCAATTCCCGAACCTTTGTATTAATAAAACCCAGTTCTCCTACTTAAAACTGTTACGGAGTAATATACGAAAATCGCCACTATTTCCCATAGACCCAAATACCTGCCGGTCGATGGGACGGGTCGTTCAGAACCCCTCGATTTTATTCACGAACTACGAATGGCCTGCTCATTCGCCCTTAAACAATAGGGGTTCTGTCCCGTTTTACTGAGGCACCCGGATTTTACAAGCTTCTTCCTATACCTCGCATTTCTGACTATAACTCTGGATTGCCCACTGAAAATCACGGGTCTTCAGAGAATCACACTGCAAATACCGTCTCTGTTTGAATGTGAACGCAGTAAAGCTCTTCCCGGGAGTTGTGCCACAACGGATAATAATCATTAATATCGGGCAGAAAACACGTCGCGCATTACTTGTCGACGTTTATTCGCGGTATTAGCAACACTTTTACGACGTGACGATCAAATCGGCGCGGCATCGGAATTAAAAATTGATTTACAACAGCTGCCGGTTCGTCGATCTTCATTAACGACTCTCGCACCGTAGCACGTGTGCGCAAGCAGCCGGCTATGGGCAAATTTCGCGATAATTGGCGAACGCTCGGCTCGCGCGCTGTTAATATCGCCAGGGAATCGATCGAAGTTTCGTTGGGTCGCTTCGAACGCAATTTGTCATAGACAAGCATCGACCTTGTTGATGGGTAGACTGCGGATTTTATGCGATTATACAAGAATTTAATATACAGAAAATCCAAACGCACCGTGAGATTATTAAAAAAAAAATCAAACGTGAATGCATTATTCGAATGATAAAAAAAATCTTTGTCTAAAATGCACATTTTTAACGCAAATATTTTAGTGCAATTCGCAGTCCACTGATTGGCATTTCTGAAACGCTACTATGAATTTATCGAAATACTCCTAATTATATTATAAGATTTGAAACGTTGACATGTAGTCATGTTATAAGAGTAAAACTCGACGACAATTAATGAAGCAGCGATGCTGTAAATAATGAATACACGGCTTCTTTTCTATCGCTCGGTCTAGTCCAAGTATTATGGTCTTCATCAAGATTACCGTCGAAAACGACGAAAATTCCGTTCAAGGGTTTTATCGGCGCGATCAAAGGGATCGCGATACGACGTTGACACGAGGACCGTACCCGGTGTCGTCTCTCTCCTGTGACAGCTTCACTATCTTGTCCCTTTCGGTTTCGGGGGACGGTCGATCCCATTATCTCCTCTCGCTCCGGCTGACCTGTTACCCAGGCGTAAAGTGGTCAATCCTGTCCAAGTGTCCAGGAAGCGATCTTCGATCTTCTGCACGATCGACGCTAGATTTTCGGAGTACCTCAGGGAAAAGCCCTAGGCCTCTGTTCCGTTGTCTCTCTCGTACAAATTTCGAAGTTTGTAGAGTCACGTAAGTCGGATAACGATTAGCGAGAACTTGAAGGGGTTCGAAAGACTACACGTTGTATTCTCGTTAGGCCTAATAATCACCGCGAGTCCAGCCGTTCTGGCGACTATATCAAAGCAATATTGAAAGCAAGTCGGATAAATAATTTGACCGGCGTCTAATTGAACGTTGCGGACTCGCGTTCACCGGCGGATGGGGATAACAACGTGGCGGTCTGTTGCACCATCCATGAGGCGAGTCGTTACCGAATTATTTCGTGAAGAAATTGACAACCGGTGCCAAAAGCCGGGCCGGTTAGGGACTTCTGCTGACAATGTGAATCTGTAATTAGAACCGCGCCGTCTTTTCACGATCCCCCGTTCTTTTTTTCGTTCTGTTTTTGTTCATACGAAATCTCTCGCAGCCATGTATTATCGTTTTGAATCAACAAAGAGGAGGAGAGAGAGTGAGAGAGAGAGGGCCGATCCACGGACGGATAACGCAACCTGATTGAAAAGGGGCTACGTCGTGCTACGTGGTCAAGAGGTGGACGGAGGGAGGGCCAGAGACGAAACCGAAGAGGGACTTAAATAGTAGGTCTGTCTTAATAACCCCGGTCCCAAGCCGTAAACTGAATGTCATTGCGGCAGATTCGATCATAGCGAGTCGTCGGCACTGACAGCGTAATGCTAGTGTTCTGTTAGCGAGGCACCTCGAATCTCTCGAGCTCGTGAAAGAGCAGAAAATTCTCTGCAGTTGATTAACGAAATACCATCCTCTTTTTCTAACTCGATCTTTATGAAATTTGCAAATTATCGTAAAGACGAAATTCCTTTTAAATTCCTAGCTTCTCCCATATATTTATTTCAAATTTTCAATACGAAGCTTCAGTATTTTTTACATTTTATTTCTATATAAGACATTGAGAATTTTGGCAATTGATTATTCGACACTGTGAAATTTAAAATTGTGGAAAAACAAGATTTAAATCGGTTGAATATGGTGTCTTTGAACTGAGTGTTACGAACCTGGTTAGTTTTACTATTTTCAGACTGAATTGTTTGAATCATCTATTTTTAGCCTGAATAATTTCAAATTCAAATACTCTTTATATTTACCACAACGTGAAAATGTAATAAATTTTCAAATTGAACTCGCAGAGTCATCTACAGAATTTTGGCAATTGATTATTCGACACTGTGAAATTTAAAATTGTGGAAAAACAAGATTTAAATCGGTTGAATATGGTGTCTTTGAACTGAGTGTTACGAACCTGGTTAGTTTTACTATTTTCAGACTGAATTGTTTGAATCATCTATTTTTAGCCTGAATAATTTCAAATTCAAATACTCTTTATATTTACCACAACGTGAAAATGTAATAAATTTTCAAATTGAACTCGCAGAGTCATCTACAGTGTGGCGAGTCAATTATGAAGCGCGAGAGCATTTATTTAGAACAGTAGTAGTGTCCCAATACTGGTAGTCTGCGTAACAGTGCAAATGTGTACCGGACAGTACCGGAATGCAAACGTGCACACGAGACAGAAGATTTAATATTTCATGCTTGTTTTATCGTAATATAGAATCGATTATTGTTAGTGCACAGATAAAAACATGTTGCCACGATTACCTGTACATATTGGACGAAAGTTGTTAAACAAAACTCTAAGCATTCAGGTAAAATAGTCATTCTCATAAGGTTATAACCTGGATATTTAATATAATTAAAATATCTTAATGTTGCAAATTCGAACTTATTTAGAAAATAACGGAATGCCAGTTCAGTCGCTTGGCGTGTAACTCAATGAAAGGTCCTTTAAAAAAGGATCTTTTATTCAATATTCATGATAATTCGAAAGTTTGCGGATTCTGCCTCGTACGATACGAAAGTACAGTTAATACAACGGTGAAGGAAAGCATAGCAAGAACATCTAGTTCAAGTCCAGTATCAAGTACACCAGCATCGAGTACACCAGTATCGAGTACACCAGTATCGAGTACACCAGTATCGAGTACACCAGTATCGAGTACACCAGCATCGAGTGCACCAGCATCGAGTACACCAGCATCGAGTGCACCAGCATCGAGTTCACCAGTATCAAGTACACCAACATCAACTACTCCTGTCTCAAATACAGCCTCAGGTATTAACATCATATTTGATTTACTCTGCTCTTTTATAAATCTGTGTTTTATCTTTAGATTCAGCAACATTGCAAACGCAAGAAGTAGCTGCTACTAGTACTGCTACACCAGCGCAGGATCTCTTAAATGAAATACCAGGTAATGTAACAAAATATTAGTACAAAAGGTACCATAATATTTCACATGTAAATTAAATATGTAATTCTATATTTCGCACAGATCCACCTGTACCGATACCTGAACAAATAGTAGAAGCTATTAAACTAAGTGCAAATGGTGAACCTACGTTTGAGAGTTTAGGATTAGGTGGGTGGGGCCCTGTTGGGCTTCTACAGTGGTATTTTGAATGGCTGCACGTAACCTTTGATATGCCATGGTGGGCAGCAATTGTAGCAACTTCGGTACTTATAAAAATTATAACGTTTCCACTCACCTTGGATGTGCAGAAGAACAATGCTAAACTGCAGAACGTTTTACCACAAATGGTCCAGATACAGACCAAACTGACTGAGGCGAGGAATGCTGGAAATGTAGAAGAAGGTATGACTTAGATAACAATTAATTAAACAAAAGAAATGCATTGTATTTACATTTTTCAGCCGCGTTATATGCTTATGAATTACAAACATTGTTAAAGAATAACGAGGTTAAAATTATGCCAACGTCGAATTTTATAAGGGTATGTAGATTATGCGTGCAACAGTGTTGAAAATTTTAAATGATCAAGCACGTCTGTTTCTGTGTCTTTTAACAGTTAGGCGTTCATGTACCAATATTTATTGCTTTAAGAGGAATGACCAATCTACCCGTGGAAAGTTTAAAACACGGTGGAATATATTGGTTTACGGATTTAACTGTACCTGATCCGTATTATATTTTACCCTTATGCACTTCTGTATCAATGTTTTTTGTTGCCGAATATGCAATGAAGAACGCGAGTTCAGCGAAAATATCTCCAATACTAAAATATCTTATGAGGGGATTGCCTATCATTTCATTCTTGTTTGGAATGAGGTTTCCTGGCGTAAGTAACAGTGTTTGCGTTCAAACGTTGAAATATTTGAATCGGCTATAGATCGAAATATTAAAATAACGGTTCACATTTCAGGCAGTTTTGTGCCATTGGGTCACTTCGAACTTCATAACCATAGCACAAAATGAAGCATTGAAAAAAGAGAAAGTAAAAAAGTATTTCAATATTCCGGCTTACATAAAACATCCGGAAATGGTGACATCTGATATCAACAAAAAGAAATCCTTCTCCGAATCATTCAACGATTGTAAATACGAGACATATTTATATTCGAAATGCAACGCAATTTTCAAGTGAGCGATATTAATTTTTCACAATTGTTTTTTTCAGCTTGGGCGAACATGAAATTGTCTAACAAGCTGGCGCAACATGCACGCGCGGATAGGATACAATTTAATCGGGCTGGTAAAGGTCTGGTACAGAAGACATACAAATTCAACCCGAAAGCGACGACGATGTCAGCAGTAAAAAAATGACATTCTCTGTAAAACATTTTGTAGATACAATTTATCTATTTAATTAGTTGTAAAAACCTTACTATAAGAATTCAGAGTTGAATAATAAATGTCAACTTATTTTTCAACAATCAACAAGATCAACAAATTGTTAATGTTCTAACAGTGTTTCATTTTTATCCCACCGAGAATGTTTTCTTATTTTTAATCAGAATATTCTGACATTAGGTGAATAAAAATAAAATACCCGGAGTATTCAATTCACTGACATTTAAAACAATTTATAAATCACATACTAATGCACATCGTGAATTATCACTCACTAAGGTCAGGTGAGTCACACTGTCCCTTTTATCATATGTCAATAAAGTCTATAATATATTATAAAAATTGTAATATTACTGTTAAGACTTCATCCTGACGCACTGGTTAACAACCTCAAGTAGATGGCTGTTTTCAAGTGCTGCTGCTATTCTTTCCTTATCAGCCAATTGTTTATTTACAGCTGTCTCTGACATATGAGTGCCTGGTGTGATTTCTACATTAACTTTAAATCTTGAAGGCAAAACACGTAATAATTGCACTCTAATTGATAAACCGATTAAAGTTGCCATACTGCAGTGTGGTATTGTTGGAGTAAACATTACACGGACTGTATTTGCCTTGTTATCGATCTGGAATAAAATATTATCAATTATTCGCACCTGAATACTTACAATTGATATACAGTGGACATTACCTCGATTAAACTTTGTTCTACCACGTTCAATTCTTCTAATGTCAAAGGATGTTCGGGATCATTGATATTTCTGATCAAATCTGTAAATTATATTTCATAAATAAACGTTTTAAAAGGTTAACGCACGGTCGAGACGTACCAAAAATTTCCCGAGCGTCGAATTCATCTACAATGTCCTCATCCTCATCGTTCGCAGTGACTTCCCTTTCGTCCGCTTTTCTGTACAATCTTGGATTAATATTTTCCAATGTACTATTCATTTTCTTCGTTAGAAAACACTTTACACGCTTATTTACAAAATTAGATCCGTTGCGCACGTTGCGCACTGTCGCAGTTGTCGCACTAGCACTGGCAGCGAGGCTCGTTGCGCAGTGGCTGCGCGAGCTGCGCGATGCGCCTAACCAACACGTGGTCTTTTTTATTCGTAGAACGTCGAGCACGTGTCCACTTCTTTACTTTGTTGAACAAATTAGAATACTCCAAACATACAATATTTTAAAAATAAAATTATTAACACTCGAGCAAGTGAATATTATTTCATAGAGTATATTCATTTCGATAATAGAAAATACGGTAAGATTGTTACGCTGAAAGGTTGGAGAAGTACACTGTGTGTTAGCATTTCTTATAATGGAATGTAAATAATTTTGTTTTTACAGCTACAAAATGACTACGTCTCTTGCGGAACAGTTGAAGAAACTAAGAACTCCACAAACGGAAATTTTGCTACAAGATAAGAAACGTGCTAGCTTATTATTCGATCCTAAGGAAGCTGCTAATTTAGACAGGGAAACAGTTCTAAACATAGGTATTTAATTCCCAATTTCATTTAAAATCTAAAAAGTTTGTCTAATAACTTGCTTTTAACAATACCTAATGCAATGTTCCTCATTCTTTCAGGACAAGATGGATTGCGTGAGTTAACTAAATTATCAGGCCTCTTTGTAGAATTTGAAAAAACCCTATTTGCACAAAGTTCATTGACTCTAGAGCGTGCTGTACAAGACTTTAAAGTTAACAAAAGGTTGGATGCGGGAATTGAGAAGTTTCTTATTCTCTTATCTCCTTATTTCTTAATCAACGTTGCCCACAAGGCGCTCGAATGGTTAATACACAGATTTCGTATACACGAATTTAACAGAGACCAGTTTTTAATTTTGATATTACCCTATCACGAGACCCGCATGTTTGTCCGAGCGTTGCAGTTGTTAGATTTATCAGACGAAAACGATAAGTGGCATTGGTTAAAACCTCTTCAGAAAGCCGGTGTTCCGTTAGCCTCGGTCACGTTGATTAATCGTCTCAGTACGGACAACGCGCTTCTGAAATTGATTTGCGGCCACGTAGCCCTCGCTACTAGAATTTACGGGGATCGTGCTTCTTCTTTAAGTACTTTGTATGCGTTCTACACTACCTCGGTATTAGGGATTATCGAGCGATTACCAACTATTTCCGAAGTACAAATGGGTTACATGTTGCCGACCATATTAAAAGGCATGGAGTGCCCCGTGTCTGATTTCGCAGCCAGCAGTTACATGATCTTGGCGAAGCTGATGTCCAAAGTAAAATTAAAAGACGAAACTACGGAGAAATTGCTCCTAAAGATGTTTAAGAAAACGCATCTGAAAGAAGAAGCGTTGCTCTTACTATTCTTCTTGTACAACGCGCCTGTCCATCGACTCACTACGGTCTCACGAAACCTAGCTACTCGGTTATCTGAACTGTCCTGGTTCATCGAGCTCGCAATCAATATTCAATCGCCTAATATGAATACGTTAAGGTTCATCGTACCATTGGTGCAAACTAGTTGTCGCATCATTTTAGAAGACCCAACGGGAACGGAGCGAACACAGAGGATGGTTAATGAAATATTGACGAGAATGAGATTGGACGATTATGGGGTAGACTTAATTTTAGCGAACATGTTAGAGAAGGAATTCCTTTCGAGCAGTATGTCGAAAGAAGCGCAAGATTTCCTGATAAAGTTATATTTTACACTGGAGAAAACATATCCAGAGAGATTCGACGATTATTTAAAAAAATTGATGAAACGTAGCGAGTCGGACGAGAACGCAAAGTCGGCTCTGCAATTCGTAACGTCCTGGTATTCTGGAGCCAGAGACACACAGGACGTCGTCGGTATTCTCGACAAATTGATACATGTCAGTCCGGAACAGAGGATCATTGCATTGCAAACATTGGCGAAAAACGATGTGAATATTGCTGAAAGTTTTCAAGAAATGATGACAAACACGATACTGTCCAGATTCACCGACAGCGAGGTAGACGTGATCAATGCCGTACTCTCGATACCAACGACACGCTTAACGACTCTACTGCCAACAGACGTACTAATCGATGAACTGAAGATACTCTTGTCGACTTGTCATACCTCTAGTCGAAAGCTGTTGGCCAAACCAGCGTTGAAAATTCTGCTGGAGCTCTGCGAGGTCGGGGACGATACTAGCGTTTTCATCACGTCGCTGCCATATCTGTTCCCCAACGACAACGCGGATGTTGATATCGCGATGGAAGTGTTAAAATCAAATTTTGCCAGGAACAATGCCTACATGCAAAGCGTGAGAAATGATTTAGGGAAATCACCGAACGCTGGAGCTATTTCATCAGCATCGTTCCATAATATATTGAATTGGCAACTGCTGCCTCCAACAGATAGCATATTGAGAGCCATGAAACAACAGATTGCGCACGGGGATGCTGCCTCGATGTTTTTCAATCTGATTTTATTAGGATCCGTGTGCAGGGTGCCTGTCGGATCACTGAAGCCGGAAGTCGGTCGAGAAGTAATCGAAATGGCCACAGAAATGATCAAGAAGTATCCTCAAGTAAAGGCGCTGCAGAACTGCAACAACATCACCGGAGATAATATTCATTTCGCGATCGAATTGACTTCCCAAGGAGTTCTGCCTCTGCAAGTGGGCACCTACGTTTTAGAAATGGTGCACAGGCGGCTAGACCTGAAGTCGAACCCGACGATGGACTTCGAGAACAATGAACACCGCAGTAATTTGATTCTGAGACTCCTCGAGATGTTCTTCGATGGGATCGGGAACAAATACTGGTCCAAACATTATTCCCGTTGCCTTCAGATATTTTTCCAAAGACATTTTTCCACATTGAAAGATCTCATTCGCTTCCTTTCTCAATTGTACTTGAAACCGGTGAAGGTACAAACATCCTTCCACTGCTTGAAGATCACTCAGGTATTATTGAAACAGTGTAAGTCGATACAATGGGCATTTCAAGATCAAGTTTTCGTCACGAATTTGTTGCTCTCGTTATCTAGAGAAAACAACGAGTGTCGAACAACGGCTTTAAATGTTCTCCAGGAAATTATCGCCGCTGCCGAATCGACAACGATAGATCCTTTCTCAACTTTATTAAAAGAACTAGCTAACAGAAGTGCAGAAATATCTCTGGATCCTGATCAGTTGTCGTTGTCCCTTTACGTTTTACTGTCACCCGATCCGGACGTGAGCGGTCAATTGGAATCAAGTCTCCGAAAGAATCTCCAGAAAGTGCGGCTACAATTGTTCGAGTTCATCATGGATCCGGATACCCCGTTACACATCAAGTCGCAGCTTCTAGAGGTTCTTACTTACGTGAACGGTCCCACGATACTCGAACAATTGGCTCCCTTTGGATTGGAACTCATACAAACTCTTCTGTGGATGAATGCCGGACGTAAGTCTGCGGGAAACGCGTTAAAGAATCTACTACAGAGATTCAACAGCGCGACCGTACAGGCTCTCACCTCCCAGCCAGTGTGGCAATTGTTCGAAACTGGTATAGAAGAGTACAGAATTGAAATAGTAACAGAAAATGGGGTTCAACACTCGCCGAGCGTCATTCTCTTGAAGCAAATAGACAACACTTTCTTCGAGAGCGCTGGGAAGGTGTCCAACGATCTTCAGAAGAAAATCCTATCTAAACTGGTGGACGTGGTCACTAATTGCGAAATGGCGAACGTAATCTCTACAGCCAACAGAGCGATCAGGAAAATTCACGTACACGCGCAGCTAATAGTAGATGAATTACTGATAATGCAGAATTTGAAGAATCAAGTTGAGCCAAGCGACGACAAAATTAAAAATAGAAGGCGACTCAGTCATATTCGTTCTCTGCCCGATCCAACGATCATTTACAAACGGGAATGGAAACGCGGTGTGACTCTCTTAGAATTCGTCCAACGAGCCGACAACATCGAACACGAGGAATTGCTCTATCCGATTCTGTTTGATTTACTGAAGACTTGCCTCAGCTTTGAGGAGCAAGGCCCCATAGGATACACCAATCAATTATTACTGTCGACGATTCATCGATTGGCAGTGAAGAAACTACCGATTCGCGACGCGCATTCGCAAGTGGATTTGATCACTCAATGCATCAGGACCTCGAGAAACCCGCAGACTCATCATCACGCTTTACTGGTCCTCGTGGAGCTGCTGAAGATCGTCGACGTACGCTGCGCTCTTTACACCATCATGCCCATCTTCACGTTCATGGGCAGCTCGGTGGTTCGCCAAGACGACGCCTATTCCATCCAAATTATTTCCAAGACCATCGAGACCGTGGTTCCCATAATAAACGCGGCCGAGAACGAAACTCACGCTTGCGAGGTCCTCAGGACTTTCATCGTCTCGCTACCAGACATTCCCGAACACAGAAGAACGCCTCTGTTCGTGAAATTATTACAATTGCTCGACAATCATTTTCATCTGTACTTCTTGCTGAGTTTCGAGAGTCACGTTATGTCGAGAACCATGCGAATCACGAATCAGAAACATTCTGAACAGCGGTTGGAATTCGCTCTGCAAGTATGTCAGGAGTTTCCGTCGACGAGACTTATTCAAGTTTGCGTGAAACTGGCACAATTCATGAGAGAACTGCCTGTTGACTTAGAAGACGAAGAAGGAAGAAAGTCGTCGATGTCTTTTAAGTACAAACATGTATTCGACGTCGCAAATGCTACCCCGAAACAGTTGAGACATTACAAGTACACCTTAGTTCAATTTCTCAGCAATCTATTATCGTCGCCCGAATTCATAAATAGAGTCGCCGAACTCGATTCCGATCAAGTTACTAAAACCGTACCATACTATGATCAATTAATCGTCGAATTGACCGTTTTGATACAAAGCACATCCAAAAATGCCGATCGGTACCAAGGAAAGCCGATTGTTAAATATTGGAAAGTACTTCTTCATCACTTGTACGATGTTTTGGATTTGGTGAACAATTTGCTACCAAATCAAGTATTCTTGGTCAGCGTCAAGCGCCTCATAGAACACGAATTATTGACTGTGAAAAGGAAAGTGTTGGAGCTTCTAAACACGCGTCTTCAGCAACGAAAATTCAGCGAAGAGGATCACGAAGATTTGTTGGGTTTGATCGAATCATTGTTAAACGTGATGCAAGCAAAAGCGAAACCCGAATCGCAGGAACAAGAGATCGTCCAACAAACCGTCCTAATTACTTTGAAATTACTTGCCAAATTATTGGCTACCGAACATCCCACAGTGTTTAAACCAGTGAGTATAAAAACGAATTATGGTATTTTTTATGTTCACGTGGCAAGTTAAAAATATTTATCGTTTCGTATTTCGTAAAAATTATTGATCTTGCGATTTCATATATGAGCCGATGAAAATAGTCTTTTGGATTTTTGTTATAGATACTGGAAATGGCAACCGAATTTCTGAAGACAAAAGAGGGACCGGTGTTGAGTAGCGCTGCAATTTGCGTCGCTGAATTGTGTAGTTCTATGCGGATTCATGCGATACACTCGCTGAACAAATTCGTACCAGCGATTCTAGACTTGCTAAAAAATCATTGCGACCAAAGCGTACCGGACATGATCGTAGTTAGTACAGTCAGTGCATTACAGAAGATCGTCGAGTCCGTGGGCAACTTCTTATCTTTGTATCTGGACCAATTACTGTTTGAACTGGCGAGATTGAATTCTTTATACACGGACACGGAAAATCCAAAGGTATCTAAAAATCTTATTTCATTCATACTTCGTGATACAACTCTCAGCGTTGATCTTTTGACGATTTTCTTTAAATCACAAAAGCTTGAGAACATTTTTTTTACGTTTTACGAATCTGCTTTCACAGATCGGTGTCGTGGTATCACGATTGAACGCTACAACTCAAAAACTTTCTACCTGCATACCCTTGAGAGTATTACTACCGGCGGTGAACAGAACGTACACGACGTTACTCGCGAAGAAGACGTATAACTGTATTCCGGCATTGATGTCTGTTCTCGCGGAGTCGTTCGGTAGTGTACAACCAGCTGATCTGAACGCGGCCATACCCGAGTTGGGAACGTTTTTCCTCAAGGTTTTTCAATTTCGCGAGGACATTTCTACCAGTGACGATGGCATGGAGTTGGACGAATCAGAATTGGCGACGAAGGACGTGGTGCTCGTAGAGGAGAGCGCCAGCAAAGCGTTGGTCTCGTTAGTGTTAAAGCTAAGCGAAGCCACGTTTAGACCGCTTTATTACAAACTTTATGATTGGGCCGCTAGGAATCCGCAGCACAAGCAGCGAAGCATTACATTCTATAGGTTCGTTGATTAAATTAATTAATTATTCAATCCTTTGTAGAACCGGAAATTTGCGTGTTGCTTTTCTCATTAAGTTTTTTAATTTTTAACTGAATATAAATGATATTTATATTATAGTCAACCGTGATTATTTGTATAGACTTTCAGCCAATATAGCGGAGTGTCTGAAATCTCTTTTCGTACTCTTCGCTGGCCATTTCCTGAAACATGCAGCGGTATTGTTGAGTAGTAACAATCCAGCGATGACGGAAGAACCTCAGGAAATGACTTTGCCGGACGAGACGAGCAAAATCGAGTTAGTAGAAGCTATTCTATTGACTCTTTGCCGCGTGTTCAGTTACGATGCGCACAATTTCGTGAACCAGGAGCGGTTCGAAATATTGGCTCAGCCGATCGTAGATCAGTTGGAGAACACGATGGGCTCTAAGGAGAGTTACGACAAAAGGGCGGAAGAACTAGTGGTTCCATGCATTGCAGCTTTTGCCAGCGCCATTCCGGACGACACTCTGCACAAGCAACTGGTATACCAGACGTTGTTGAAGACCAGACATTCGAAACCGTACATTAGGAGTGCCGCGCTGAACGCATTGGTAAGTGGAGAAATTTATTTTTTATTCATATTCCATGTAGATCCGACGAATTCGTGATTTTAAATATTTTTCGATCAGTTGAATAATCATTTCAATCGACGCAGGTTCAAATCGTAAGAAAACTCGGCGAAGATTTCATGCCGCTTCTGCCAGAAACTATACCGTTCTTGGCAGAATTGTTAGAAGACGAGGACGAAGCTACGGAGAAGTATGCACAGAACGCGGTACGCACTCTCGAAGAAATTCTTGGTGAACCGTTACAGAAATATTTTTAATCAAACTCCATTAATTATTGTTGGATAAATAAAACAATAGTAATTCTTATATCTGTGTTCAATGTCCCTTTAAATCGCATCGCAATCAGAAAAGTACATATAAGAAAACATCCGTTTATTTCTTTTTAGCCACAATTTGGACGAAATATAGAATATATTATTTTCTTACATTATAATACATTATCGTAAGTGTATGTGTCTGTCTGTTCGTGTAAATGTGAGTAGATCGTGGCAGCACTATGTAGTACGCAGTAAGTAGGCGCCTCGGTTTTCCTAATTATTGACAATAGCGATGGTTAATTAACGAGCGGCGACGAACGCATTTATAGTCTTTTCTTCGAGATTAACTTGATCGCGTATCGAGAAACAATGCTTGTTGAATCGCGCTTTTTCACTGGAGAACGTGCCAACACAGAAATCGACCAAGAATCCTTTAACAGTCTCGGCGACGATTCATTCGCGAGAATGTTCATGAAAGACGGACGAGGCCTTTAAAATTTTAGGCGGTCCTCATCCCAGAGATCCGTTTCGTTTTTGAAGAGATCATCCTCGTAGGAAAAAAATGCAACTCAGGCCATCTCGTTAACGCTTTCTTTTGGCTGGCATCGTGAATTCGACTCTCCGCGAATCATACCTGCGGCACTTCCGCCGCGTTCCGCAAAGACATTTCCTCCCCCTGTTCCATTGACGGAACTTTCCTATAAAAGAATTGTCATACGATAAAGTCAATACACGATAAAGGTCAACACAAAAGAGAAGTAAAGGAAGTTGGTGAACTTTACTCACCGTTTCCTGTATTGGAAGATAATGTAGACGATGATGGCATTCCCGACGAACAGCAGGGCAATTAAGACTGTCGGCAAAACGACGTCTGAAACATTAAAAGCGTTGATTAGAGTGGAAATATTGCGCGGCGCGTGCACATTTTCGTTTTCCTTGTCCGATTCGCTGGCGAGCAGTTCACGCCTTCGAGTACGCGTGGCACAGTGTACTTTGTACCTACGCGATCTAACAAGTTGCCGTTCGCGTATGTTTCCGCGGTCTGATTATCTCCTCAATGGGTCGTGCTAAATTAATAAGAACATTGTATTTTTCACAGTTGTTGAGTCATCGTCATTTTACTCGAGCAACTGGCATGTAGAGTTAAGGATCAATGATCAAGCTGGTCGAAGTCGGTTTTAATTCTATCGAACAATCAGACTGTTATGTTTGGGTGAAGAAGTTCAGATGAATTACTGGATCGTATTATACAGAAAAAATGCTTAAATGTATGACACTCCAGTTTTTTCGTCACTTGATGCATTATGGAATAAAAATTTTATATGGGCATAGAATGTACGGAAGTCGTCATAAGTGATTATCATATCTTTTTTTAATTCAAAAAATTAAGATGCAATTACGACTTTTCTATCATCGTTAGTCATTTCACGGTCAAGTTCAATATTAATAATATTCTAACAGAAAAAAGATTAATGCGTTGGATATGCAGATTGATAGGTAGATATTACCTGGATAAATTACTTTCTCGCACTTTAGACGGTCTTGAAAATTAATCCATACAACGCACACTACCGTTAAACGAGTGTGTAAACATGTTTTTACCATCTGTCGTAGAAAACAATCTGCTTATACTTGCAGATCAATTACGATCAAATCGGAAATATAAACATAAATGTAATAAAGAGAATTGTAATAAACAATTTATTTCCGATTTAATAACTGGCTTTGTTTCTGATAATTCCATTCGCCTTTCTCTGTTCTTAAAATTAAATTCTGCGAACGCTAAAAATGCAATGAACGTAAACAATGATAAGACGTATCAAGTGTTCAATGTGTGTATAATTCATTATCTTGAAACAACATTAATTCAAACGAGACAAGGCCAATGGACTGAAATATCTCTATTAATTATTCCACAATATTGTTGATCAAACTAGATTAAGAAACTAGAATTTTCCACATTTCAGCGGCTTATCACGTTGAACTCTTAACAGACACTAAATATATATTGTATTACATTCATACAAGATACTTTTAAGAGTCGTAAAATTAATTTGATAATTCCAGGTCGCGTCACTGCCGTTCAGAACCCATCATTGAGTTAAAGAAATATTGCATGTTACGAGAAACTATTATACACGTTGTGTAACAGATATCCTGATAATAATTTTGAACTTCAATTCATTTCTGTTACGTAACAATTATGTGCAGGCAGCATAGCAGAAAAAATATTGCGATGAGAAAACTTAACTACACGTGACACGTTATCAGAGACTTGACCTTCGTCTCATCGTTTACACTTCAGTCTTTCAATTCTTTCGTTATTTTTTAAAATTACAGTCGGCACGGGCCCGTTCAACGAGGATGGTAATCACAAAAATCACTACAAATAATCAAATATATACACGGAAAAAACAGCTTCGACCAGCTTTCCTCTTGCCGCATTTTTCCAGACGTAATTTTCAAAGACGCCGAAGAAATATCGTTAAATTTATAGTTTACAGACGATTGTAAGTCCTATGAACCGAACGAGATTTTCAACGATTCAGCGGATTTCTTGCTAGGAGAAGAATTCGTAAAAGTGTTTAGTTCACTGACCTACGACGTAGTCCGTTTGCTTCATCATGGCCGATTGTGTCGAATCCATAATGTTTCCGTTACTGACTGCGACTGCGTTCTCACCCCGTCCGATTCTAACCCCCGAGCCGTATACGTTGTCCCCAGAAAGGCTAGACAACCGACGATGGTCTTCTTCCGTCTTGAGGATCAACGACGACGTGGCTATGGAAAAAAGACATTAATCACGAACTTGTTTCACAAAATTGTATTTCAAAATCGTTTCGAAACGGTTGTCGAATATTGTAGTATTAGTTTTTACAGAGTTTATAGTCAGAAATGGGATCATACTCGATCTCTGATATTATTCTTCAGTACGATGAATTATTTAAACTCGAAGTTTGCATGAATGTAGATATATCAATTTTGAAGGGCATGTGAATCCTAATTTGAGTAAACGTTATGAAAGCAACGGGAGATATGAAATTTATCAGTGGATGTTGACACGGGCATGAAAGTGATTGATAAAATAACTGATAAGGGGGGACTCGAAGTATGAGAGTGATACGCGCAACACATAACGCTCTGCTAGCACTTCGGACATTCGTGCCGGTTTCATCAAAATATTTCAAAAACTTTTTTAATCAGTAAACTCTCGTTGAAAATAGGAAATATACGACGACTCATACTCGTTGCTTAATTAAAATTTGGGTCGAGTGCTTAGACGGAAACTAATGAGGCTCTGTAATAATAAATGTCCCTTGAATAATAAAAATTGATGAAACATAGAATAATTTTTTAGACAAAAAATAATGAGAATAAGGAATAAGTACTCATTCGAAATAAAAAATTTGTGAACAAAAATTATATAGCGGTACATATTTAATGTTCGTTTTTTTCTTTTTTGTAAAAGACGTAAACACACGTTTTACGACGGCGCTCCTTTGTAAGCATTGAGTACAGAAAGACAAACAGCCGGGTCTCGACCGGCTTCTTGTTCTCAGAGGCAAGGCAGAGAAAGAACGGCGTGATCACGAACGGAGAACGCGCCCCTCAATAATATCGTAGGCCAGGCCACATTAGAACGTGGCCAAGGCCTATAAAACACGTTTACGATCGCGTCGATCGCCGTTTCTTTCTTCGTGCACTCTCGCGGGATCCTTTCAACCGCCCGTAGGATTAACACCCATCGGTTGAGATTTATACATTTCTGTGAAGCAACTCGTAGCCACCATATCTCAAACGGCGAAAGCCGGTCAAGGAAAAGAATATTCGAGGTTTTTCTTTCAGAAAATCTCATCCTCAGAATATTTATATACGTGAATATTTATGAGTTATTCGCGTTACTGAATGCACCGGCTTATATGGAAATACGCGTGCACATCACTCTGGCATTCACAAACGTACAGTGCACATATTTCACTATCAGATTCTCGTGAATGCAATTTTTAAACAGAACCACACCGAAAATAGCATCAAAACGTGAACGATTGAGAATTACCAGTGACTAATGGTCCCCTTCCACAATTTAGAATTTAGATTGTTGACTAGGAAACGGCTGATTCGATTCACACGCGAACGCTTTCTACACGTTATTCGTATGGAACAGATCCAGCGCTCGCTATAAGTACAAATGTACACTGTTTCCACGGAGACACGCGTACTTATCAAATCACAGCGGCGACCAAACCGCGAGTTTACGCGTCCCTGGCACGATCACGATAAGCCCCAAGTTAACATGTGTTATATTACCGCGAGTAATCTTCCTAAAATGAGAAGTTACAACTTAAGCAACGAATAAACATTTCAAAGCTCTTTCCCTAATATTTCTTCCATTCTTCAATTTCATTGCGTTTACTCGTTGCATTTTATAATTTGTTTACAGAGATCGAGTTCGATAAGAATTGATATGAGAAAACACAAATAAACTCGAAGTAGATATTGCGAAGTATTTTGCATAATCATAGTCTTTCATGTTTGGTAACCCCCAACGTATGGTTAATTGCAGTGTAAATACTTGTACTTTTGTTTATTTTTACAAAATAATTATTTAGTAATTATAACAGTAATTCGCTCGTTTATGTGAAGCTAATTGCTGATAAGAAGACTATGAAATACTGCAACGGTCGTGAACACACGAGATGTGGCAGCGTTTAATAATTTAATGACTCATGGAAATGATACAATGCGAAGCTACGGATCGAGTCGTGCAAAGTCCACTGGAATGACTCGGTAACATAGTCACGATTGACATTAAAAAAAAAAAGAGCAAAAGAAATAGTAGAGAAAAAACGGGTACATAATTGCATAAAATCGTCTAGTCCCTTTTGAGCGATTCAATTGAATTTGACATTACGCAACGAAACGTCGCCAATAATAGAAATGATATCGATGTAATTTGTTTTTTATTGTATCTGAAATTAATTCTGTAATCATTAATTTCAATGATAAAAATGATACCGATGTCATTAGTTCTTTATTGTATCTTAAATTAATTCTGTAATCAGTAGGTACTCTTGAGATTATTCGTTTCAAGTCGTATAATCGTAATAACATTTTACGTAATTTAGATTTTTAATGTCGCTGAAATTTAAAAGCTTCATAATTCTTAATTAATAAATACGGATCTAGTCTAGTCCAATTTGATTTATCGAGAGACATTTCTCTGCGACTATCGAACACGCTATATTCGTCACATTACTCTGCAATTAAATGAATAACTGCTAACTCTTATTTAATGATTACGTGATTAAGACTAAATTTGAAAAATAGAAATCGATCTATATTCTATGCATTATCATCGTATGATCCGCTATCGTACGACCTTTCAACTTTCAACTTTAATCTGGGCGAACTATCGATTATTGACATATGTTGATACAATTCTCTCTCTGGATGCCTTCGTATGTATACATACGTACTATATATGCAAACACGATATTACACATATCTCTTTCATTTTATTTTAATTCACGTGAACACGTATACAGTGTAGAAATTATTACGGTAGACGATATCCAATTAGATTTCAGTCAGTTATTTCCATATTTCGATCCAATATTTCATACATGAAGAACATGCATGTATGCATTTTCTTGTTCAAACATCCACCCGATCTTTCATTAGCCAACAACAACGTCTTTCCAGGACAAACACAATTTGGTTTATTAATAATCAACGAAATTGCATCGTTGCACGGTAAAGCTCTAAATTGGAAATGGTTGCTACTATAGATATTATGCAAGCTTTTCTGCGATTTGACCATTGACACATCGGAGGAGGGATTCCGATCATCCGATGATCGAACGATCCTTTTATCATCAATGAACTATCTCTATGTGTATACATAATATTTTAAAGGAAAATATAGATGAGCTGATCCATCACGTGCTATTTGATATACCAACGATTTCGCAATATTTCTTTTAATTTTTACAAACGCGTGAGACGATGCTTGCAAAGTTTTTAGACGTTGCACTAGTTTCTATTAGAAGTAAATGTGTATTATGTGAACAAATAAAGGTACATACCTACACGATACCGTACAAAGATTGCCGGAGAGATACAGTTCGTCAAAGTGCAAACACTGACTCTTATCACGAACCAGTCGATCGAATTTTGCGATTGGAACGATTGAAACTTCGATTCAAGTTGTCGAAAGTTTTGGACAGTCGAGCGGATTCCTCGAGGCGCTCGGACGGACTGAAACCGGTATGTTTCGAGTGTGTACTTGGATACAGCGAGCGTAAGGGTCTCTTCAGTGATCGTTCAATCAACCGCAATTGTCGCTAACCCTCTAACTTAGTTAATCCTTGAGAGCGACCGACAGACCGCGACCGGTCGTGGTCGTGATGCCACTTGTCAGGGCCGAACGGCATTTCCTGCAGTGCGCGACGCGGAATCGTTTCAAGGAACGTTACCGAGCACGGTGAATTCCTTTTAGCATAGTTCGTCCCGGGAATCGAACTAAATCGAAGGCGGAAATGGGAACTTTAATCTTGAAGAAACGTCGAGCAAATAAATTGCTTCCAGCTATTTTTCAAAGTTTACATCTTCTATAGAATCTCTCTCAGACCTCCCGTGAGGTATCTATCTATTCCTGGAAAAGTTTGTAACTTCTGCTTCGCCCTGGAGACTGAATAAAAAAAGTTGTAAAACTTTTTGTCGTGCTGTTTGGCAGATAAAGTTATATAAAGATCAGGTTTGCGACCAAAGATAGAAGTGAATAATTTATTGAATTAAAACAACGTGCAAAAACCTGGCGTGAAGTTTAAAATAGATTTGAGAAGGATAAAATTTCTAATACAATTTTTTATCTTAATATAAAACGATTAATAAAACAATCTGCTAATAATATCCAAATTGCATTTGCAAAGAAAGAAATTACGTAATCTTCTATATCGCAATATTCTCGACGGTTCAAATTGGAGGTGAATGGCAGGTTGATCTTTTACATTTCATTAATCAATTCTCTTTAAAATGAAAGTTCAGATTGTTCTTCAAATTAATTCGTACTTTACTAAATTTTTACTTTTCCTCTATTTCCTCTTATCCTCGTTACTTTGCCAATCGAAATAACATCGCAAATGACACTTGAGTGACGCAAAACGTGAAGTCACCTGGCTTCGAACGCGGTAAAGTGTCAAACGTCAATCGTGGGACAGGCGAGGATAGACGGATTTATGATCGGAAGCTGTGGAGAAGGAAGAAAGGTTGCGTCATTATGGTTCGCAAGATGCTTAAATTTAGCAGCTCTCGGAAAACTCTCGTAAGCCGTTGAGCAGGATGCGGGTTGGACGTGTATATAAAAGCAACAGAATCTAGAACGGAGTTTTCGATACGTTGCACCAGTCACGTATGCCGTTGCCCGATCGTGAGAGAAAGAAGCTCGAACCGAAGAAAACCGCAAGGTCGATCACGTGCACAAGAGGCTGATGGAAACCGTGAATAAAAAGACAGGAAACAATGTCGGATGGAAAAGCTTCCGCTCCCAAGAGATCGAACGAGGCTAATGGACCGGCGAACTTAGCATTCGACCGGATTGGAAATAGAATCTTCGATAGATATACTGAACGAGATATTCTTATTCAGACGGTTTCCCGAAGATTTTCGTCAATAAAAGAATGAGCAATGCTTTCGAATAATGGACACTAATTGATAAAAGCTGTGGGGGAGTAATTACGATCGCGAACAATTGATCAAAGTTATATAAGAACCGAGCCTGAACAATTTTTCTTGTCGAGTCAGAACGAATTATCCCAGACTGTCAAACGGAATTCCCGTGCATTATGTGCAACGTAGGCTGAAAATAATTCTACTGAATGGAATTTCGTGATCGTGGCGATTATCGCCATCGTTTCTCGTCCATTAATAATGAACAGATTCTGTTAATTTTTCCTGTCCTTTTTTTCTTTCTTTCAGATAAATCGACGCGAGATACGTAGTGTTGCGTACGATTACTATTTTAACGTAACGACTATTATAGTGACATAACGTAATGTCATTCGCACACGCGGCGTCGTTTCGGTCGGATGCGACATATGTATATGATTCTACGTGACCACATTTGATGACAGGCCTTACTGTTAGTATGCGATATAAATAATTTGATTAATATGACCGCTGCGTGGACACTAACACGTGAGCGTGAGAACTATGAAATCCTATCGTTCAAAGATATGTATAACGAAGTAAAACGAAATGATGGAGAGTTTCCATTTGTACGAACAAATTGATTTAAACGAAGCTTTCGCTTTTTCCTTAACTTTTAATACTTTGACATGAGATTAATATAAAATGAATATTCTAAATGATGTATCAGAGTAATTCTCAAATTCGATATTGTTTAGGAATTTTGTACGTATGATTTAAAAGCACAGTATCTCCGGGACACTCACTTATCAGGCTTCTGAAGGCGTCCGCGAATATTTGTATCATGATGAAGAGGTGGGCTCCACACGTCTGTCCTCCCGTAAAACCGATTTATGTCTGGCCACGCGCTGTCAGCTGCTACTCGCCACCATAACGCGTCTCCTGCACGTCACTTTTGTTTTAAAAAAGTCGAGGGAAGCTCCTGCTGCCTCCTCGAACTGGAAACTACTGTCTCAAGTACTTTAACACCAGTGGGCCCGCTGCACAACGTCTTTTCTCTCTCCCCCTTCTCTCTCGATCAGCGATTTTTCTTTTATTTCTCTTCTTTACCTATACGATCGCCTTTCTTCAACTACTCCTCGTTAAACATCACTGTCCGAAAATTTGTGGAAGGAATTCGGCCAATCGATCGACCAATAGTCATTAAGTCGGTCAGGGAGACAGGGAATTTAGCTAGGCAAGTAACGAGTCGATATATTTGAAATCGATTCACTAACTAGTCACCTAAGAAAACAAACTTTTCGCCCTGTCTCCAGCGTCTCGGATTGTTGAAAACTTTCAGACCGTCGTGCCAAGTTAAACAGTCTCCAACGAACGGAGCACGTAGTTTGGAAACACAGTACATAGTACGCTTCCACTTGTTTTTAATGACAATTGCTCTTTCTTTACCGAACGCACGTTGGTCACAACACTCGATCGAATCAAGTTTTAGTTTTCCTCGAAAAAGAATAAATGAACTCGAGGTTCGGGGATCGTACAAAAATTGAAAAGACCGAGACTTTCTGTCACGTCGAAGAAAAAGACGCGTCCGTGGCTTGGGACGACTCACGGCAACGATAACAGCTGCCAATAGAAAACTCACGGAGTGCGCGGAAGAGACGTACTGAACGAGATCGCCGCTATTCCATCGGTTTTATCATCGACGAGGAGCGGGTAGCGTGAGCGCGGGACGACGACGACGACGACGCGACGCGACGTCTCCGTTACTCCGTTCGCTCCCGATCACCGATGCCTGTTGACCTCTTGAGCACCGAACACGTCGAAGAAAAGAATGATACGGATCGGAAAAGCGAGATGAGCAAACAGGAGCGCCCGGTTGTTATCTCTTATCGGTGCCGTCTTCGTGGTGGTGCACCACGCTTTGTACAGATATCCCCACCACCTTTTCCCCTCTCTACTTTCGTAGCTACTTCTACGCACGATCATCGGAGCTTTTTAAATTTTAGGAAATGCCAATTAGCTGTTTCATGGTTGATTCGTTGTATGTGAGACGTCATATTTTTATAAGCAAACATTTTGTTAGCGTTTAATATTATTCATTTTAAAAGAATGAATTATTCATAAGCAATTTGTTTTTTAAATTCTACTTATAATTTTTACATAACGAGTATAATGTTTTGAAACTGCTTTTAAGATTAATGAATTTATCTATGTTTTACTTGATAGTTATATAAAAATCATTATGTTCGGCTAATTTGTGACCATGGCTTACGAACAGAAGAATGGCGGTCAGCTGTGACAAATATTACTCGAGCACGAAGTATCATAAATACGTATAAGCGGGGCTTTGAGAACGATGATGACGACCCTGAGTTCACGATGCCACATGGACTATCCTTATCCCCTCTTTTCTGAATGTTCTTTGTGACTCCGCTCCAAGAAACGGTTCTTTTCCCAACAGTACGACTCTTGGGTGTCCCATTAAAATATTATAGTTGTAACAAAGAAATTCGACTTACGCTACAGACTCAAATCTTGGAATTTCTTGTTGACAAAATTAAACAATACAAAACCGGATTTCTATTTTAAACAGCTGGCTTTAATATTTCTTCTACAACTTCCGTGTTAGTTTTATTTCATTCCCAGCACGTGTTTCTCGTGGTTAAAATCGACCTTGTTGCGCCACGAATTGCGTCAACTTGCCATCATGAATTCAAAGAAGAAAAGAGAAGAACGAGAGAGAGAGAGAGAGAGAGTGGGAGAGATCAAAAAAGAAACACTAAAGAAAGGACATGTCTCCCTTCGATTCTGTTGCTTCTCTCTTTTCTCTACGCCTACGCCAATCTAACACTGTGCAATGCAATAAGCATACATTTATAATACGCAATCTTTTTATACATTTACCCACTGTTACGTTTTGTTCGCAATCTCATTACGTATTTACATGTATATAGCATAGAATTTGCGCGAGCAAAAAAACATTCTCTGGCGTCTTGTAAGAAAATTTGCAATACCTGCGTCTGCGTGCTGCTGTGTCTGACCAAACGTGTCCTATTTTACTTTCGAGTCGCTGTTGGTTGCGCGCTCTTCTATAGTGTGCTTCTCGATCCAATTGTAGATCGATACTTCCGATTGACAATTTGTAGTATCTAAGAATTTTCAATGGCTTCCTACAAGCTTGAAATACGTCCTTTACTTTCTACCTAATAAATATATATTGATAGATACTCTTCGTGATTCAAGGACTGAGTTGAACTCTATCCAGATTTAATTTACTCTTTGGCTACTCGACGATCATCCTTAAAAATACGCCCGTAAGAATATCTTTCTATCTACAAAGCTTCTTATTGGATTCGCCCATCGACGTCTGTCATTATATCCAATTCTCTTCAATGTAATTTTTTTTTTATTTGATAATGTGTACGTATATAGCGTCTTCATAAATATTTTTTATTCGTCCATAGAATGATTTCGAACGTAATAATCATTCAATAATTTCATCATCGAGCCTGGGGTCAATTTTTCGATGCCACTGCCAATCCTATTTTTCTTGGCAACGCGACTGAGATTGAAGCGAGAGGTGAAATTCTTGACGATATTTCTCTAGCTCTCGGTAGGCGGTTCAACTTCATCGAAGCGAAACCAATTTAGAACTATACGATTTCAGTTTCTCGAAACGTGGTTTCCCCGCCTTCACTGACAACGGGTACAAAGATCACGTCTGTCTCGGCTCTGGATGTATGCGTACGTGTGCGCACACATAGCAAGAGGCCCCGGGGGCGAATTCTTCGATGTCTTCGAAGCTCGACCGGTGGGTCCAGGATTATATTCGACCGTATCGAACAAAAGAAATAGATCAGACTCGCGAGCGTGTCTGCGAAACGCGCACTCGGCCTTCGGGACCAAATTCTTCCCTTTACTCTAACGACTCTCCTTGGAGCCGCGACACAGTGTTCATCGGGCAGGACGAACTGGATTCGAGGATCTCAAGATTCGTTTTCCTTAGAACCGGGCGTTTGTTCCTCTTCTCCTCACGGTACCGCGCGTGCGTCGTTGAGCGTAATCGCGAGGCGTGCGTACGTGAACGTGAAAGTCGGTGACACGAGCTCTCCATTGATAAAAAGCGAATAACGATAAGACGTGCAAGTGTCGCGTGCGTGGTCCCACTACTATCAGAAACTCCGGCGACGACTAGACACGACCGAACGTTCCCGCTTAGCAAACGCTTCCCACCGATTCCCACCACCCTCGCGTCACGAATGGATCCGGGGAAACACCTCTACTTCAGGTGAGTGGTGAGGGCAAGCCAACGGAGACGGAAATAACTGTGTTGGCAAGGATAAACAGAGACAAGCGACATCCCCACCAGGCCCTACGTGCTACCGTAGGCGCGTATATTCCCCTCTTTTGTCCACCGCACCGACTCCCACGCGAATTCCCTCCAGGTTGAAAACAAGCTGTCCTCTTTCGATTCGATGAACGTTCTTCATTTGTACGACTATCGCATACAGCTTCCTCGACATTGCTATTTTTAGTTTTTTTTTTTCGAGGGAGGGCCGTTGTTCCCTTTCGTTCCCCTTTGGTGACTCGATCGGAGTTATTGATTTTTTCAGAGATTTATTCCTCACGTCATTCTCAGTATCAAGACCACTTTGCGCGATTTTCCTCATTTATGGCTCTCACGAGATACCCTCATTGACGTGGACACATTTTACTTCGATAGGACTTAAATCGATTTCGATCCATTAGTTTGGAATTATATAAATAAGGTACATCTCATTTTAAATTCTATGTATGCATACTCGTTAAATCAATCATTTGTGTACCATCGTTAGGAATGAGAATGTAATCTGTATTGCGCCAGTCTTCAGTATTATTCGACGCGTCGTTAATATTAATTACAGCCCCGTTTAAAATTCTACATCGGTAAACGTAATTGATGGCTGAAAGAACACAAGACGCTAATATAAAAAAATTTACTCATGTTTCTGACCGATCGGGAACGATATCTGGTATTTTCTACTGAACCTGATCGATAAATTTGCCTTTTAAATGTAAAACCTCATCGATATTATTTTTTCATACCGTTCAATTTAAATAAACGCGTGTTTTCTGACGCAAATGAAAAATGTGTAAAAACTCGTTTACAGATTATGAAAATCGGTTGAATTTAACGTTTCAAAGTTCAACTCGGATACTCGGCTCGCAGCTGTTCTCGAAGTTGAACATGTGCAGCCGCGAAAGTTGTTTTATTTCGTCCGCCTCTAAAATTATCTCCGCGCGGAAGGAGATTAGGTATAGTTATAGCAGCCGGTTGGGAGGCGCGAGATGAAGGGGCGATCATCCCTTCCACGTCCCTTGGTATCTACTACCACGTTCGTATCAGCACCCCACCGTTAGGACAAAAAACGAGTTGGTTATGTTTCTCCTTTCTCGTTCCTCATTTCTCCTTCGTGAATTTATCCCACCGTCCGAAACGGTGAGCGTATCCACGTACACTTGTAAAGTTTGAATTATATATTCATTCAAAACCCACTCTGCAAGTGTTCGTGCGACGTTAGCAGGAAATTTGGAAAGTTCCCCTTGCGTCGAACAACGCGTTACAATTGGAGCGCGTTCGGCGCGGGAAATCCAGCGACAATTTAATCGTACGAGGCACGCTGCGTCGCGCATTATCCGCTTCGCGGATAGAAAAATTCAGATTCGCTCTCTGAACATTATTATAAATGCGCGTGGCAGCAATTTGCTCGGTGAATTGAAAATGGGACGTATTCATCATTCATCGTTCGAATAGCCTCCGCTCGCGAGAGATCAAATCCACGGACAACGCGCCCTTTGTCTTTCCTCTAATAACTGGCAGATTGTTCGGTTTCAAGTTTTGCCCCGAGAAAGTTCGCGGACAATAGGCATTTTTGTTTCCCACTTGACGAACTGCTACGAACAGATTGGAAATAATAATGTGCACAATTCTAATTAACTATTGTCGAGATATTAACAAAGATTTTCCTCAATTATTAAAACGAAATGGAAAATCGATCTGCCCTTAAGGATGTATTGGCTATACAGTTAATACCAAAAGTTTATGTACCTTAGTAAAACG
>NW_017145399.1:638840-640503 GCF_001652005.2 Ceratina calcarata
AATTTAACATGCCAGCATTGTTTAAGCATATGTACAGCCTATACATCCTTAATCACCGTTTCATGCGCGTAAGCTACTCGATCTATCATCTTAAATTCTTCGATATTCACGCGGAGTGAAATCCTTGGCGCTATTACCGAGGGTGAATACAGACGAGGCGCTGCACAAAGAGCGCGTCTAAGTCTGGAGACACATTCTTCCCGATAACCTTTGTTCGAGGGGCGTGAAAAGCCGCCGGGAGAATTCGGCCAATTTTTTTGTTCATCGCATCGCGGCCAACTTTTTCATTTGGGCTTGCAGCTGCTCGCCACGCGCATTCCCTTTCTCATTCATCGTCAGAGAATTGGACAGGAATCGATTTTTGGGACGAGACTAGATCCATAACTGCCCCATCGAAAGAAATTGAAACACAGAATGTTTGGGAATAGAGGAAAACTTTGAATACGGTTTTAAAAGTTTCGCCATTGGTCATGAGACGCCAATAAAAATGTAATTAATGTGTTAAACCGTTCGAGCTTACAATAATTCGGTTAAGGGGATTAGATAGAAGAGAGCAGATTATTTGTTCCTCTGGAATTAGCTCGTATAATCTGGTTCACAAATTTATTGCCATCTCAGCGTCTAGGCGACTATCAGAAATGCTCACTCTATGCTCTAGATTAAAGCTGCATCGTCTCAATAGTAGGAGGATAATTAATAAGCTGCTGTATCGCATTTCGGACTGCATTCAGTAATTAATTCAGCATTCTAGTAGAATACCGAGGTTCGAACGGAAGATCGTATGACTATCGCTCAAGATAATTAACAAGGAACCGTTGCCACGATTGTATACAGTAATGGTCACCTACAGGAAATGAACAAGTCTTCTCAGAGGAATATTTAAATATGCTACTATTTTGAACGACTGTTTAAATGTTTCTTAGAAATCAAATATCCGAAACAGAGTACAATAGGAAAACAAATCAGCACTAATTTTAGCATTACATTCGTTTAACGTAAAAGTTGAAGTTTTATATTTCTGTTGAAGCATTTGCATCTTTTAGATTTTAAAAATGATGAATACATAGATTTTAAAAATCTGCGAAAAGGAAAATATAATGGTGAAAGAGTACGCGTCGATCACTTTACCTGATAGAATTGGAGCTGCGTGGTCGTAACTCTGTTTCTCCTTTGAGTTTTCGCCGTGAATACCAAAGAGCCACAAACAAATTCGACGGAAATACCAAACTGAGATATGGGAACGGTTTTGCAACTGATAAAGTAATGGAAAATCGATTTTCGCGTGGACACGTGGCGTCGTCGCGTCGCGTCGGGACGGCTGGCGTCGTTACGTGTGTGTATGGTGGTCTCGTGTGCCTTCGCGAATGGTTCCCCCGTTCTTCGCCCCAAGATTCTTTCCCTCCGTCTCTTTCTTTCGTCCTTCTCCGACTAACCAACCCCTCTTTCTATATAGCCCTCCCTTCCATCGTTGGCCATGATATGTGCATACCACGGTATCTCCCACTACGGGTTTCCCCTTTCGAGCACGATGGCCAGCCATCAGGCTTGGTCGGGTTGATGGGTACCCGCTCCCGAGAGGCCCCCGGAGGGATGTAACGAGCAACTCGAGTGCCTCGTTCACCATAAATTCACCGTGAATCAACAGTGTTCTCCGGACGAGGTC
>NW_017145399.1:641354-641873 GCF_001652005.2 Ceratina calcarata
TAATGGTGAAAGAGTACGCGTCGATCACTTTACCTGATAGAATTGGAGCTGCGTGGTCGTAACTCTGTTTCTCCTTTGAGTTTTCGCCGTGAATACCAAAGAGCCACAAACAAATTCGACGGAAATACCAAACTGAGATATGGGAACGGTTTTGCAACTGATAAAGTAATGGAAAATCGATTTTCGCGTGGACACGTGGCGTCGTCGCGTCGCGTCGGGACGGCTGGCGTCGTTACGTGTGTGTATGGTGGTCTCGTGTGCCTTCGCGAATGGTTCCCCCGTTCTTCGCCCCAAGATTCTTTCCCTCCGTCTCTTTCTTTCGTCCTTCTCCGACTAACCAACCCCTCTTTCTATATAGCCCTCCCTTCCATCGTTGGCCATGATATGTGCATACCACGGTATCTCCCACTACGGGTTTCCCCTTTCGAGCACGATGGCCAGCCATCAGGCTTGGTCGGGTTGATGGGTACCCGCTCCCGAGAGGCCCCCGGAGGGATGTAACGAGCAACTCGAGTGCCT
>NW_017145400.1:0-2543 GCF_001652005.2 Ceratina calcarata
GCGCGTCACTAATTAGATGACGAGGCAATTGGCTAAAATTTATTTCCTTTTATTGCTAACATACATTTTTAATCTACATGATATGTTAAGGGAAATACTTATACCTACAGGGAAGGTAGCACCCAGTTATCGGATAGCAGCACCTTGTCATCCAATACCCATTCGTTGAACTGCTGTTGACCTCAGGAAGGTGTGATAGCTTGCTACCGTACCGACGAGGGCCCTGGTCGACAGTATCTTCAGCTCATTTTGTCTGATGATTCCGATGTTGGTCAGTCCTTCTGCCGATCTCGAGCTCCATACTCCTCTCCACGATAGCGTCGCCGAGTGGTGGTGCACTGTCTCGCTTCCTTCCGTTGCCAGAATGGTGTTAGTCAAACTCCTGTTGGAAGCGTAGTACTCCACCTTCCTCGCGTGCGCTAAGTTCAAGTCTGTCTGTTCGCTCACGACCTGCGCGTCCACCACCAGCGTCGTTTGCCCCATTGTTGCCACGATGTCCGGTTTCCTAAGTCCCTCGCACGTTGTGTACTGCGGCTCCACTTTGACCACGTATCCTTGTCGTCTCAAGTTGCGGCTCAGGTAGGAGACAATGGCGTCGTGTCTCCTTATCCGAGTCCCATGAGTCCGGTGGCACTGTTGAGCTACATGGTTGATGGTTTCTTGTGCTGTGCAACCCGCACGACACTGCCTATCCGTATTCACGTCCGTGTACCCCGTGTGTATGTACCCCGTTGGTACATCATGTGGAAGACAGCCATTTGCGCACAGCTTGTCTAATATGGACATCCACCTTGTTAAGTGCGCTCAGTGTGACGTCGTCCAATGCTAGGTGGTAGTAGAGCCCGGGAATCAGTACAGTCCTTAGTGCGAAGAGTCTCTGTTGTGGCTTCAGTGGGGCTCTTGTGAGGGCTTCTAGGCCGGGTGCGATGATCTCAGCAGGCTTGATGCTGGCACGCCCTAGGGCGGTGAACTTCACTCCGAGGTAGGTAATCACATCGCCCCTTCCTAGTGTCCTCAGTATCCTATCTTCGCAGGGAACCTCGTAGTCACGTCGATGGCCGTTTTCTTCAGGTTGGCGTTAGCTTTTATTCCGATGGTCAAGCATTTATCGGGGTTGACTCTCATTCCACACTCCTGCAGATACCTAGCCACGGTATCTATTAGACTCTGGAGGCCTGCTGGTGTCGTCGCAAATAGGAAGAGGTCGTCCGCGAAGGCTGCCGCGTTTATACATGCTCCTCCCACTCTGCATCCCACCTCCTTAGCAGTCGGTGTATCACCATGTTGAAGATGATGAGCGAGAGTGGGTCCCCCTGCTTGACTCCCCTCTTTGGTCGAATAGGGGCGGATGTCCAATCAGCGCCCTGGACTGTAGTTGTTCCCTCCCCGTAGACGGTGTTCACATACTCGACGAATTCCTTCGGACAGCCCAGTGCCTGTAGCGTCGTGGTGATCGTCGAATGAGACACTGAGTCGAAGGCCTTGCTGACGTCGAGTGATGCCATGTACACGTCCTTAAACTTCCGATGGTGGAACTTCAGGATTATATCGAGCAGGAAGGTGTTATCTCTGCATCCGTCAGTATGTCTGTACGCGCGCTGTCGCTCATCGATCTCCACTGCTGATGCTAGTCGAGTAGCGAATATCTTGTGGAAGCATCGCGTCATCACCGAAGGAATACTGATTGGCCTGAAGTTCCCTGTTTCCATGGCATTGTCCACCTTTGGTAAGAACACCGTTCTAGCAGTTCGGATACACTCCGGTAGTCGACAGTACATGATGATATTGAATATCCTGACAAGAATCCCATCTGGCATCGCTCTAAGTTGTCTGGCGGTGACTCCATCGGGTCCGGCAGCAGTACCTCGCGGTAACATCGCCTCCCTTATCTCTTTCCCGCTGATGGGCTCCCATAGTCGCGCATCGATGTTCTCGGGATTTTCAACAGCCGGTGATGAATCTGACGTCGTTTCCATTATCGCCGTCCAGAATGGTTCCATCACCTCACGTCCATTCTGTTGTACTTGTGTGGTTCCCTTCAGGATATTCTGTATGCATCTTGTCCTTTTCTTTTGCCACTGAAGTTGCGTCATCGCATATTCGTGCCGTCTTTGTTGTCTTCGTGTACGTTGTGTCTGTGTCCGCTGTCTTCGTCTTTGTTGTTGAATTCTTGGTGGTGGATGGATTTTGCGCAGGTAAGTAGCGAGGTCCTGTAGTGTGGCATTCCGATCTTGTAGCTGTATGTTGTCCACTACTACCTGCAGATCTTGTCCGTGGTAGGCGCTCCCTTCCAATTCGCGCAGAGATGACAGATAGGATAGGATGTTCTCATCTAGTATGTTTTGTTCTTCTGGAGGTAGAGGCGGCTGTACGGATGGTCCACTGGCATCGTTCCGTAAATCATCGATGAAGTTGAGCACCATGGTCTTATAATCGGGGCGCTTTCTATGGCTCTTAATTGCCTCCATCGTACGGTCAGTGAAGATTCCTGCTAGGGCCTGGTTTAGGAACCTTGCGCCACCTGTCGTAAGCCTCGCCTCCTC
>NW_017145400.1:2997-3988 GCF_001652005.2 Ceratina calcarata
GACACCTTTTTTTTTTTTAATAATTGTTTATTTTTGTCACATATATATTAATATAAAAAATGGCAAATAAACAAACAAACCATACATAATTAAATCTTAAATTTAGAATGGCCTTGCGGCACTCGCTAAATCTCTCTTATCCATATTTGGTGAACATATAAGAATTACTATTTAATACATTTTGTCTGTAATTAATTTATATAATAAGACAATCTAGAAAAGCGTGACTATACCAAAAACTAGAAACTCAAATTTCGTTTTTTATATTATAAAAAAATGCTTAATACTAAAAATATTCATATATAAATATAAAAAAAAGGATTAAGAACAAACATAAGTATCATAACGCAAACAAAAGAAACAATGAACTATTAACGCATCGCTCGTTGATAACGGTGACAATAAAATAAACGTCATAAATAAACAAGAGACGATAAGGTATGTATCTACTCCCTATACTTATTTTTGCACATTATGACTTATTTTCTATACAGTCTTATATAATATCACTTTTTGAAGTATTTAAAATCTCTTATCATATCTATGTCTATTGCAGTTACACTTGTGTTGTACACTAAATACATATGATTTAAATTTCTAGGTTTATATGTTATGCTTTTATTATCATTATTCCTCGGTTCGTGGTACAGAATTGGTTGAGCATATTCGTTGATGATATAGTTATTTCAATCTAGATATAAAAATGCTTCCGGTGGTATTAGCCCTGACCTTAACACATTTTTATAAAACATGTCTTTCGGATAGTAAGGTCCCCATATTAGACTATTGTATTTGTTATTAATTGCATCCCTAATATGTCTACGTATTAATTTTATAATAAATATATCTATTCCCGCAATCTTTGCAATAGAGTATATCTTCGTGTTCTTAACTCTATATTTATAATCATGCTCTGGCTCCCTGTAATATCTTAAGCACGCTCTAAGGCACTTTCTTTCAAATAATCTGTATGCTTCCATCTTACATGCGC
>NW_017145402.1:0-302 GCF_001652005.2 Ceratina calcarata
CTGGTTGGAGGTTCAACTCGTATCGTTTATGAGATGGTGCCGATCGTTTTAGGGTGCTAGGGATCTGAAAAGAACTCCGATCAAGGATTAGAAATTAGAATATTGAAGGCTACTTCACATCGGGGCCCAATCTCCAGGAAATCTTATCTTTAAGTGCTTCCGGCGCACTTACAAATATCATACGCAAGAGTGTTAACAGGCAGTTGTCTGTCGAGCAACATTTTGAACATGTGGTACACCCATAGATATAAGAGAATAGACCGAGCCTATTGTGACTCAGTAAAAGATAGTGAAAACACGCA
>NW_017145403.1:0-302 GCF_001652005.2 Ceratina calcarata
AAACATCCAGTTTGTAGATGTGAGTAACTTGCATGCATGTACGAAGTTTCATAAAAATGGTTGACGTTGCTATGCACTATAAGCGATTAAAAATTTGAAAAACTACAGGCTTTCACTGAAATATCCAAGAGACTTTTGATCCTAACTATTAGGTGATTAATTCCTTAGAAACCAATTTGTGGATTTGTTAAAATACTAGCATGGAACGTGTTTTAACGTATTTTTCCAGTTCTTCAAGTTTGATGAGTTGCAGATTTGTTTCCACTCGCAAAGATTGAACTGAAAAAAATTCGAAAAATAAA
>NW_017145404.1:0-302 GCF_001652005.2 Ceratina calcarata
AAACCTGCCCGGCCCTACCTACTTAAATATTAAACAGGCACACAGAAGTAAACTACCTATCCTGCCCGGACCTGTATTTAATTTTTAAAAATCAAGCAAACAGGCACTCTGATTTTACTGAAATATTATCTCATTTAATCTTTCATTATCTCATTTGATTTTTCATTATATAAATCTTTGTGTTCTATTATTTCACGACGGTTCGTGCACGCATACCATGGGTGTTAATCTCCCCGACACCCGACTCAGCAAGCACACATTCATACTCTAATAAAGGGTAGGGTATAAATAAAGTACATATA
>NW_017145405.1:0-302 GCF_001652005.2 Ceratina calcarata
AACTGTACCTGCAAATACTACTACCTGTAAATAAATATTATCTATATGTAATAATCTATTGTTACCTCCTCCTAGCTATTCCACCTATCCTTACCTAACTACCCGTTTCTTATATACTTACCTTTGCCAGATCATCCATGTACGCTTCCCTTATACCTACCTGTAATCTATCATCATAATACCTACCTTACTATACTTACCTTTCCTAACTCCCCCAGTCCCGGTCCCCATACTTACCTTGTCTCCTCCCTTACCTTGTCGTTGTCCGGTGAGAATGATGATGAGTGAATGTTTGAATGTGG
>NW_017145406.1:0-302 GCF_001652005.2 Ceratina calcarata
AATCATTCGAGAGCATAGATGAAAACGAACATAAATTGGCGCGTGCGATAGAAAACATGCGGCGAACGATTGAATTAGATAGGATTAGTCAACAAAATCAGGCTTAATACAAGAAAATATTCTGCTGATAAACATCATAACGGAAAAATTAGCACGGGAAGCAAATAATTTACTAAACTTTGTATTAAATAGCAAGAAAAGAGTTTTGAATCCAACGACAATAACGCCAAAACAAATAATCGAATGGTTAAGCGAAGCATTAGATGCAGTCCCAGAAGGTCTCAATTTTCCATTTTCTCTAA
>NW_017145407.1:0-302 GCF_001652005.2 Ceratina calcarata
CCACCCACCCACCGCCCTGTTTTCCTCGGTGCCACGAGAAGAGAGACTCGCCTACCTATCCTGGTCGCGCTCGATCAAAATTTATTCACGCGCTGAAATCCTCTACGGACTCCTGACCGAGACCAACAATATATTTCCACCAACTTCCTTCCAAGGCGATGGTTTTTACTCTGCGCTTCGACGACTTCTACGATTTATTACTTCTATTATTTAGTACACGGATATTTTTGTTTTTAAATTTTTAATTTCAACAAATGCGTTTTTTATTAATAACAAAATTATGTAATAGCAGTTATTAAAAA
>NW_017145408.1:0-302 GCF_001652005.2 Ceratina calcarata
CCCTAAACTAAACTGCCGGGAACTGAGAATCGGGTTTTTAAATGAATCACACGCCGTCTTATCCCTTAACCCAAATACTGTTTATTTAAGAAATTAAAGAAGAAATTAGAAACGTTATATAAGGGAAAGGCCGAGAGCCGGACTAGAATATGACTCCTTATCCCCGGTGCTCTTCACCCTGTCTCGTCCTTATTGTTTCCTGAAAGTATAGGAAGACAAGTATAATTAAAGTGGCGTGGACTGCCGCATAATTGCGGCGGCACGATCAGAGTACAACTCTTCCTCTCGTGCCGCAAATAATT
>NW_017145409.1:0-302 GCF_001652005.2 Ceratina calcarata
CTACTTTTCATATCTTTGTGTCCTTGGGCATTAAATGAATTTTTTATACTTTCTGTGCATACCATTTTTCTATAAATGCAAACAATTTGCAGTCTAAACATTTCACAAAGAAACACACTAGCTGTCTTGCAATTTCATACAAATATAAGGTCATATGTAATTTTTCCATTAAAATTGTTTTCATTTTGAAGCGTCAAAATTATGTCAAAATCTAGTAACATCAACGCCAGATAAAACATTAAAGAAAAAGATATAGATTAATTACGGTTTTCTAATCTTGTCCTCCCTAGGGGAAATTAATA
>NW_017145410.1:0-302 GCF_001652005.2 Ceratina calcarata
ATTCTCGTAGATCAGGGTGCCGATATCAACTTGAAAAATAAATGGGGCGAGACACCACTTTATTGCGCTGTGCGAGTAGGTCTAGAAAAAACTTGCAGGTTGCTACTCGCGAAAGAGGAGCTGACGTGAATACCAAAGACAAAAATGGAGTAACGGCGCTGCACCTCGCCATTCTTTCGGAATACCAACATATCGTACAAATCCTCGTAGATAAGGGCGCGGATGTCAACTGGAAATCTGTAAATGACGAGACACTGCTTCATTTTGCTGCGCAAGTAGGATCAGTAGAAATTTGCTGCTTG
>NW_017145411.1:0-959 GCF_001652005.2 Ceratina calcarata
AAACCGCGTGCGGCTCATATATTCTAGTGAGCCCACATTTATTGATTTGTGTTTTACAGCCACCGAGGCAGACGTCGAGCAAGGTCCCTTAGCCGCGACCGAGAGGAACGGGGACGACGCCGCCGTCGCTAAACACTCCTCCCTGACTCCAAATAATCACGAAAGGAGGCTCAGAGGACAGCATCACCGGACGCACTCAATTCCCGGAGAGAACGGACCTGAGGAGCCTCCAAAGCTGCGAATCTGATTTGAGGAAAAATAAACCAGGTTTTTTTTTGAAAAGATTATTGTTCAATTTAATTACAAGTAACACCCGTTCTCCCGGCTGAACCGCGTTAGGGCCACCTATCCCTAACAAACAGAATATCACATTTTATAGCAAGTAACAATGGCTAAAATTGTCTCAAATAAATATAATAATGAAATACTATAAATATAAATATAAATAGAAATCTCTAATACATATAATATAATATAGTAATGAAATATAATAATGAAAATAAAATAAATATAATAATGAAATACTATAAATATAAATAGAAATAGAAATCTCTAATACAAGTAAGCAAATAAAATATTTTTTTAAAGTGACAAAATGTATTAAAATATTCTTCTGTTTGTATTCATGTTGCAGGAAAGCAAGCAGAGCAAGAAATAAAAGTGATACAGCTTAAAGGATCAGTATTACAGCAAGATTGCAGTAATAATAGAAGAAAGCGAACAAGAGATATGATGAAAAGGAAATGAAAGAAGAAAACAAGAACCGTGAAAGAAGTAAACCTGTAGGAAGGTATGTGCCGGCCCCCTTTTTCATACCGAACAATAAATAAAGTAATAAAACATTGTAATAATTTTGCCAAATATTAAATAAGAAAGCATTAAATCTTGAAATAGTAATGATCAAAACATATAAAGAGTAAAAGTGCATGAACCAGAATGACTACAAATGTGTTAAGAGA
>NW_017145411.1:2099-2700 GCF_001652005.2 Ceratina calcarata
AATAAACAACTATGCTGCTTACAAAAAAAGATCTTCGGCGTAATTATAAATTAAAAGAAACAAATAAATCTTACCTTACCTGCCTTATTCCTGACAAATTTTCTTATTGCTTCCTACATTTTACGAGTCAAGCCTCGTGTGAGTTTATCTTATGGAGAAGAAACATTTGAAAAACAGGCGGGGAACCGAGAGTTCGATAGAGGGAAGTTGGGAGCATGTGTGGAGTCCGATGGGACAGGTTGAGTTAGATATAGGAGGCCGGACTCCTTCGGTGTTGCCATTTTACTCTCAGCATGGCTAGGTATTGAAGAAGGCTGTGACATCATCCTTACAGATCAGATCCTGCTTCAAATCTGGAGTCATTCTGGTTGAAGACTCTAATGCGCAGGCAATGGTAGAAATCTGACGTTACAGGCTTGGCTATCAGGGCTGGTACACAACACGAATGGTATACCATTTTCAAACCTGAAATGAATAAAATTATTGTGGATTTCACGCCTGCGATTCTCGCTTCTTTTATAACGTTATGGATAATAACTAATAATGTATTACTTGCTTAAATGCACGGTGTAAGAACGCTTAAATATTAGAATCTACGTTT
>NW_017145411.1:4150-6427 GCF_001652005.2 Ceratina calcarata
TTTAAAACTCCGTTACTGAATATTTCTGAGCGAATACTTACACTTCATATACAAAATATTTCATAATTACGTTTGATTTTACAAAACAGTAACAATAAGTGCTACGAAATCGAAATATGGTGAACGAATTAAGCGCTTGCGCAAATAACCACATATAACTCATCCTTGTCAATTCCAGCCACTTCTTTGTACTTCTTCTTCACAATGTCGCTGAGAGCGCCATCTACTGGACAGCTTTGACATTAAAATCGATCGCAGAGGCATCTGCTCGGTATGTGCAAATACTAAATCCCGTGCTAACAATCCTCCTATTCGAGTATCGCTACCCTGGACCACTCGGAACTGAACTCAATCGCAACGCACTACGTATCGTGACGAATTAGAAAAGCTTGACTGGCAACTCCTAAGAGCTGTACCCCCACCACCAGAGTTTCCCGACCTGTATATACGACCGTGCTGCCAAAGTACATGTACAACATACGTAAAACGTTCTGTCAACGGTCATTCTTTTAAATGTACACTTTGAGAATATTGCAAACAACAATCTATTACAGGCAAGTTAAATACCAGACGAGTGGACAAATGATAATTTATTATAAAACGATAGGAATGACAACATATAAAAATGAATTAGGAACAGAAATAGATTTAAAAAATGCAGGGAAACAGACTAAAAAGTGTCTTTCAGACACTAAATCCTACTAAAAAATATTAACTACGGCCGTCGCTATCTTAGTCAATCGACACGGAGAATATGTGACTTGAATGCATAGTACTTGATATATGGCTCTAGTGAAACTTGGCTGATCTTCGTTACATATCCCATTCAGGATTGACAAAATATACGAACAATTAGCATGTATGAATCCTTCCTCCAGCTTTTATATATTGAAATAAATTTCCGGAAATCTACATCTACACAAAGCAGAAAACGTCTTCGGGAAATAATCTGAAAATTACAACGGTCGAAAAGTAAATATAATATTGCACACAAAAAGAACTATAAGTTGCCCTCTGTACCTATTATATATATCACTATCCGACTGATACCCATTAGAGCTTGTCTGCACACTGTACTCCCTGTCTCAAGTTGCTCACTATCCTCTGGCGAAATCCTAAATTGATCTCCTGCAGGACTCGACTCTGGCGAACTAATTGTACGTATCAGGATAACATACTGTCTTTCAAACACTCTTGTTAGACTCGAGAAAATTTTAAAACGTGACAATAAGTCCCCATTTACATGCAAAAGAATGTCGTTGAACAATATACCTATTTAGATTGCCAAGGTCCGCTACTGTGCTGATAAGATCCCTTCTACGTCTTCGATACCTAAAAATTCAATTTTCATTAGCAAATTTCTTAAAGGGTTGTAAAAGCTAACCTTTTTAAACATCCCCTCAAAATCTTTGCAATCCAGTTTACAAACTGGTAATCACGATTCTCCATGATGATGCTGAGTACTTTGAAATCCTCTCAGAATCCTTGCAATCCAGCTCGCAAATTGGTAATCGCGATTCTCCACGAGGATGTTGTCTCTTTTGAAATCCCCTCAGAATCATTGCAATCCAGTTCGCAAATTGGTAATCGCGATTCTCCACAAGGATGTTGTTTCTTTGGAAATCATCTCAGAATCGTTGCAATCCAATTAATAAATTGATAACCGCGATCTTCCACGATGGTGCTAACTGTTCGGTTAGGGAAACTCTTACCCACCATTCCTGCCTGGACATTCTGAAAAAAGAATCAAGGTTTAGAACTTGTTAATCCTGAGCAAACAATTTGCGAGTGTTTAAAGACATGGTCTGACTTTTTTCTTGGCCTGAATCGAGCATAAAAGAGAGCTACCGAAGAGGAACTGACAGAAGGGAAAGGAAAAGAGGGAATTAGAAGAGAGAGCTTGAAACACGAAAAGAAGTCGTATATTAGCAGAGGACGAGAACGCTGAACGATTGAAAGGTCTGATCGAGAATGGTGACCGATTAAAACAGACGTATGATTTAGGTAATTATTCTTATAAAGAAGATAAAAAGAGGCTCAACTTAAAAAGAAGATGCTTACGTGAACAAGCTTCCACTCTAGTAATACGGATCTACCAATAATCATGATGTACACCCCTAAAATGGAAATCCGACAATAACTTTACCAGGATAAGCACAATTTGAAAAACTCTTACCTAATGCCTAGGTTCCCTAAACGCTTTGATTTGAATGTAAAGTTTAGCAGCACAATATAGCAAAAGTAAGCGCACCATTCTATCAGGAATTGTTAATAGAA
>NW_017145412.1:0-302 GCF_001652005.2 Ceratina calcarata
CCTACACCTCTTCGCATCGACAACCAATCAGCACCATACATCCCCTTAAAAATTCACTTCGAGATACATCGTAACCCTCACCAAAAAACTTTGCTTAGTCGTAGAAACTTAGCGTCCGTCGTACGAATAACATTGTATAGTTGTCACGCTGTAAGGACTTACACACAGTTGCTTAATAGAAATGTTAAACTAAAGAACGGTCAGCGTCAACCTTCGTTTCTGATTTCTTTAATCTCCCCTAGTGGATTGGTCCATCGAGAGTGTTTTGTGCATCGAGCACATATTGATCAAATCGGACATTA
>NW_017145413.1:0-302 GCF_001652005.2 Ceratina calcarata
GACAGACGCTAGCGATCATGGAATCAGTGGTATCCTTTACCAAATTGACAAAGAGAGATTTCACAACGTAATCGGAATAGTGAGTCGATGCTTAAGCCGAACGGAAGTAAATTATACGATCACGGAAAAGAAACTTTTAGCAATAGTGTACTCGATTACGAAGTTTCGCGTTTATCTGATCGGAGAAACATTTGCGATTGTAACGGAGTCTCACGTTCCTCAGGTCAGCCAATTTTCAGAGTGCGCAACTTACGCGTTGGGTTTTATTACTCCAAGAATATTCGTTTACAGTTTAATATTGC
>NW_017145414.1:0-302 GCF_001652005.2 Ceratina calcarata
CTGCCAAATTTAAAATACTTAAGAAATATGCACTTTTATTACAAAAAAGTAATTTTTTTTAAATATTCCAAAATCCTCCAGTTACAAAATATTTGTTGCTGGTACATTACAATATTTTTCACTATTGTACCTCATTTCACAGGCGATATCGATGTTTACATATTACAAAGAAATACAAAAAAAGAAAATCATACACTCTAATTAAAAGCAACATTGTATACTATACATTTGTTTACATTTATCTCCGGCGACGGTCTCGGAGCCAGAGAAGGTTTTCCTTCCCCTTCCCCATTAGTGGCGGC
>NW_017145416.1:0-302 GCF_001652005.2 Ceratina calcarata
ACCAATTATTTTTATTCCCATTTAAATTCCTCATAAATATAATTTGATTTAATTTAACGTCAAAACTCAGGGCGGGCTAAATTTAATGACTAGGATAAGCCGTAAATTCTGTCCATTCACTCGATCAAGTGAACACTTCTTTCTTATGTAAATAATATTTTATAGTATTCTTTCTGAAGGAAGACACGATCTAACACTTAATTGAACATTTACTTTAGTTTATATTATTTTAAATTATAAAAAATCTTAATAACAAAATAAAAGTCCGATCACTAGGACACTTACGTTACATCATTCAAACA
>NW_017145417.1:0-302 GCF_001652005.2 Ceratina calcarata
AAAAATGTTAATATTGTATCAATATTAATATCATGCATAACGAGATTAATATTGTAACAAATATTTGTTAACCGCTGACTCGTTATTAACGCGTAAATTGGCCGCAACGCATTAAAAGTAATTATCAAATTTATCCGTGAGCAATCTCCGTATTTCCCTTTGTAATTATTCTTTCGTTCCCCCGCCCACCTCCGATCTATTCAAATCTGCAGTTTAACAAAATTAATTAATAGAACTTGGGATCATGATTAACACTAGATTGCCCAAGGAAGTCATTTTGACTGCTTTTGGACAAATGTAAA
>NW_017145418.1:0-302 GCF_001652005.2 Ceratina calcarata
AAAATTCTAAATGAAATTAAGAAGTTTCCAAGGAAATAGTGTAAATAAAATAAAATTAAATATAAATTCACCTGGATTATCGTTCGGTTTTTCTGACATGCCTTTACCATATAAACTATACTCGGGACCTTTGTTTAAATTTACTTTTTCGGGGCTATAAGTTCCAGGTGCTAAATAAAAGATTCTAAATGAAATTAAGAACTTTTCAGAGAAATAGTGTACATAAAATTAAAATAAGTAGAAATTCACCTGGATTATCGTTCGGTTTTTCTGACATTCCTTTACCATATAAACTATACTCG
>NW_017145419.1:0-302 GCF_001652005.2 Ceratina calcarata
AGTTCTTTTAATTATATGTTTTGAAATTGTTGTTGCAAGTTCTGACGCTTGTTTTTGTCAAGTTCCTATTTCTGTGCTGGATAGGTATTCTGTTTCCTATAATCGTTATTTGTTAATTGAAAGGCAGTTTCCTCTGCATTTTTAAAGTTAAATTTTTGTCCGTTTTAGTCATTTCCAATTTATTATGAGTTAATTCCATAGTTATTTACCTGAGGAAACATACGATTCTGTTAGGCTGTAGTGCTTTTGTTACAGATAGCTTGGCTGATTGTTGTTGTTAGGGTATAGGTGGCCCCTAACGG
>NW_017145420.1:0-302 GCF_001652005.2 Ceratina calcarata
ACTTAACTCGTTAAATACTGGAGTTAGAAGAAAAATGCATAGAACCTTTCTTGTATTTATTATTACTCTTGATTACCATAAGAGTACATGCAAATTTTAAGTCACTATAATGTTTCAAAAAATCCATAAATTGATTTAAAATTTCACAGCTAGCTTTTAATAGTAATAAGAATCTATAATAACAAATTCAACATGCTAGCATTGTTCAAGTATCTAGTTTATACATCCTTAACTACAGCGTACGCCATTAATGGGAACAATGACGACGCATTGTCTGATCCCTTATTTAAGGAACCCTATAT
>NW_017145421.1:0-302 GCF_001652005.2 Ceratina calcarata
TTCTGTTTTGCCGTAAGAGAATTCCGTTCCGCGGAATCGAGAAGAAACGCAGAGGATTAATAAGGCGGTTTCAAGCGCTCGTGAATAATTTACTTAAAGTTAAGTCCTCTTGTCTCCTTGCAATTCTTCGCTTCGGGCTTAATATTCAGTTCGGGAATCTTAAAATTGCCTCGCGTACTGAGCTAGACACAATGGAACTAGTGCAACCCAAGCGTTAATAAAAGCAGTCTCGACAATA
The DNA here is from genome assembly GCF_001652005.2 of Ceratina calcarata. NCBI lineage: Eukaryota > Metazoa > Arthropoda > Insecta > Hymenoptera > Apidae > Ceratina > Ceratina calcarata. The sequence goes on from NW_017145421.1 coordinate 239, forward strand.
GTAGTAATAATACCATAAGATCAGTTAAGGAAATAAGCGAAATGTCGTTTAAAAATGCGCACGT
>NW_017145422.1:0-4249 GCF_001652005.2 Ceratina calcarata
TATAATGTTATATACGCGGCCCCATATCGCGTGCTATGCATCATACAGATTCGTGACACTCAATATACTGCGGTGAACCGTGGCTGAAAGCTCGCTTCGATAATCGATATTTATTGTCGGAATACGAGTCCGCGCTGTAAATCGCATTAAAAATTGTACGCCTGGCTAGGCTGTCGCGAATACAAGCGGCTTTGTTTTGCACGTCAAAAAAATATATTTCTACAGAAAACCCTTAAAAAAAAACTGCAATCTCTGACATTAGTTAATCCTTTCTTTGGGAAACAGAAATCTAAGACGAATATTTCTATTATATTCAATAACAATTTGAACACTGAATTTAAAGTCATTTAAATATGGCTAATTACGATTAACCCAAGGATTATTTAATTTTAATATTGAACATACTTTGCGCTCACGTTTATTATTTATTAAAACCTCGTGAAACGTAACACGTTACAAAATGCGTTTTGGATATTTCATTAAATATTAAACGTTTATGCCCGCATGTATTAATTTCTCATAATTGCTAAACCGAATTTAATCTACTTAAAAGCGTTCACGTTGAATAAAATATTATTGCAATATATTTCTTAAATATTATGAAAAAAAAATTAATTTACTGTTTCCATCAGGCAATCGAAATTAGTATAAAATTGGTATTATTATCAATATAACAGAATAGTGTATATAACGTATTATCTAATCTACAAGATGAAGCTTTCTTTGCTATCGTTTCTAAGCCGACGTATTCTCCTGATACAAAAACGCCGTTTCCTTTGAAATACACTTTCAGAGCATTTGCACTTATTCAAATATTCTGAAAACTGTTGATAGGCAGGATAGGTTCGAATTGCAAACAGGATTCTGTTTTCTTCTAATGTTTTGCAATGTTTGAGGTAATTGAGGAGATTTCAATGCTCGATGCATGCGTTCAACGGAGAGTTGAACGAGGGCTTAAGAAATGACCAGTGGAGAAACTCTCTCGCGAGCATATGCTCCTAGTATCGAACTTTGTTTTGCGCAGAAATGACAATAAAATCGACGCTGCGGTGAAAATTAATATCCAATCAGATTCCGACGATTAAGCAGAAATTAATTACCTTCTTACCGCTGTGTATCTATTTTCATATGAATTTATCAACGTGCATTTAGTTCGTTTAATACCTATATAATAAATATCGAGCAGCTGATTAATAACATATTTAACAAGTGAATTAAAAATAAATTTGAATTTTCCTTTGCATTCCGAAGTTCACAATAACTTCATCATTTTTATATCGTAACAATAAAAGTGTGTTACGAAATTATTTCAGGAAGCCATAATTCTGATAATTTTCTGAAGTATGACACGATGATAACAAAACCCCTTAAATAAGTAATTACTCGAAGTAAGTAAATCTAACTTTTGAACCAATCCATTACACCCATCAATTACTGATATCAAACTCCTCAATTATTATAATAAATGCTGTTTATTATAATAGATGGCCTGTGCAGGAAACTTTCAACAATATCCTCTCGTCAACAACCTTCTCAATTCACCTAACGAGTTTAATTTAATTCATGTAACGCTGAGAAGAAAGCAAGGTAAAATAAAAAAAAAAACAAAATGAAACGCGAGAACTTTAGGAGACGAGAGTTTTGAACGAAACAGGGGAGAGACTTTGTAATACAATAACGATCGGTGTCAAACAAGACGATTTCGATGGACGACCGGCCGAAAGTTCAACGGTTATCCGGTCGCGGAAACTTTTCGAAGCTCTCCATCTCGCGGGACCGAGTTCCCGTGCCGGCAATTTTCACAAAAGGCGCTCGAGACGAGAATAATCGATCCCGGTGATCACCTTACCTTTTCGCACCGTTTTTTTCAATTCCCCCAGGTGTGCGGAGGAATCCACTTGGTTATAACCGAATGCAAACGTTTACCTACATTTTTCCCCTCTCGATTAAAAAGCTCGCAATCGGTCGAAGCTCTACGGCGGATCATCGCCCGGCGCGTTCGCACGCAACGCGAAAGATTGATACCGCGAGAGGAATCGCGGCACGGAACGATCTATTTCTCCCGCGAGCAAACTGCCACGCGGCGCCGCCGGGAATCGATAGCCGGGAAAACAATGCATACGAAATCACCGATTGATCCTGACTGTGCCTCGCTCGCGAATGAAGATAAATGGACCATCCGGTTTCGATGCTTTTACAAATTTACATTCCACCTATTATTACACGGAATTTACACCGGTTGATATGAGAAACCCTTCCAGCTCTGAAATCACTTTAATTTCATAAGTACATTTGTTTGCAATTGAAAAACTAGGAGCAGCCACTGTTTTAGATAACTTTTATGTAAAATAAAGAAAATAAAATATCTTATTAATTAAATACAATTTTGTCACTGAATTGATTATCTTTTATTCTGATTTATGTTAAGAGTGCGCTTCGTGTGACATAAAAGTGAATTAAACACCTCCAATGCGAATATTGTAAACATTATCATATCTTGATAATGTGTACAAAAACTATTTAGGATAAGACGGAATTTCCGAGCGAGGAAAATAATCAGAAAAAAATATACCTGAGAGACCTGCCTGACAAACATCGAGCTGCCTGGTCACAATATTTTAATGTGCAAAAACGTTGCATGGTAAAGTGTCATCGAGCTGATGCACGCGTCATGTCGATCAAAAAGAAAGAAAAACAATATGGGAACGAAACCAAAAAAAGGAATGGCAGAAACAACGCGATAAAAATGTTGTTACTTCGACGAAGGCTGAAAAGTTACGGTCTGAAAATGCAGGCACGAGAAATGTGCATACGATCGTTAACTAAACGGCGGGAATTCGATTTTTCTTTTCAAAATTACGGCCAGTTTCTTTTCAAAATTACGACCAATTTCTTTTGCCGGAACGACGATGAGTAAATGTTCTAAAGAAGGTAAATCTTACAACGTAACCTGATATTCTTACAAGCACCCTTAGATAAAGTAAACTTCATGGAAAAGCAAAAGTTCACGAGACCTGAAAAAGCGTGGGGGAACAAGCAAGAGGCTTTTCAGTCTTTCAGAAAAGTTCTCCATTGCTGCCCGCTCCGCGGTTCATTTTTCCATGTTAATATTACAGCTCTCGCGACTGATTTAGGGAACGTCAAAAAACCGAGGAAACACCCAACACGGGAAAAGGAAAGAGTTTTCTCGTTAGAAGTTCCCGAGAGCTAAGCCGAATTTTAAGGAAAACAGAGCCGGGCTGCTCGAAGAGACACAGGATTCTCGTTTCCGTTTCTTTTCTGGTTGCTCCAATTTTTAACCAGAACTAAAAGCACAAAGCTGCACATCAGTGAAAGAGCGAGTCTAACGGTCTGATAACAAATTAAAACGTAAATGCAGAAGTATAGAAATACTGTCATCTAATAACAACACTTTTTATCAAACTGTTTTAGTAGATTTGTTACATTCATGACATGAGGGGATAAAAATGTATTATCAAGAAAAGCGTTCAATTTTTATAAAACAGGATACTACTGTTTGACATTACCTCCCGGCCGGTCTCGATTTAATGTGTTCCCACATTGGATCGGCAAGTTGACGTTTTATGAGCTCCAAGAAGTAGACGTTAATTGTCTTCGCCGATAAAAACCCGACTGCTGACACATGCGACGCGACGTTTCATCTTTTTCGTTTCGAGCAAGAGACACATGTTCACGTGCACCGTAACACGTGTTTACTGCCACGTTTTTCACTTCGACTTGGGGGGCACGAATGTTCCTCGTTACGTTTCACGTTTCTCTACGTTACAAATTTTATAATCGTCGCACTACTATCGTACTAACCTACATCTCGTCGTTCGTTTAAGTTTTCACGTATCGTAATTTGAATCGATTAACTTCGCACAGAAAAATTGGAATCGAGAAGGAACTTAGCTAGTGATGGTCAAACACAGAACTTATTTTCTCTGGATAAATTGAACTCCAATCTGAGAATTTCTTATATATTTAAAATAAATAATCGAAAACTTCACGCGCGCTAGCACTCCACACGTTTTTATGAATGGTTCAACTCTGTGCTGGAAGATGGCGCCAGCAAGATCAGCGGCCAGATTTGTCTGACTCGTTACAGTCGCTATCTACTTTATTACTTGTTAAGTAGTATTACCATTGGCTAGGCCCGACAATTTTTCGTTTCTTAATAATTGAAAGCTACTTGTGGCATTTTTATGAGATGAATTGAACTGATCAAATTGCAGGCAATTTTCAAAAT
>NW_017145423.1:0-302 GCF_001652005.2 Ceratina calcarata
TGTCCCAACGATAACACGGGGGCTGCCACTCTTTATAAGTATCTCCTCGGTGTCGTCGCTCTACGAGTTGTATCGCGTTCTATATAAATAGCGTATTCCAAACTGTGTTTAAACCTAACGATTCATTAACTAGCTTAGTGAATCGGCTGTAGCCGAGAATGTATATACTATAAATAGTTGATTAATAAATAGTATATAAGTGCAATAGTTGCGCGTTGGATTTGGCCTTTTAACATTCAGAGACGGTACCGATATTACCGACCGATAGACCTTAACGGAAGGGCAGTCAAGAACATGCATCC
>NW_017145424.1:0-302 GCF_001652005.2 Ceratina calcarata
GTCGTATACGTCACCATTTTCTTTGTTGTCCTCCGCTTCTTTCGGTTCTTCCCTCGGCACTGCTTCGGCACCTTCAACTACAGAACAATAATGTATATATATATATTATAAAATAAAAATGTTTTACCAATGAAATGAAATATTTTATGAATAAAATAACTCACCTCGATTTCTTTCTTGTAAACTCACTTCCCTTAATTGCTGTTCCATTTCTCTCAGATTTGTTCGCTGCAAAAATAAAATTAATTCATGATTAAATCAAAAACTGTGGCGAAAATACAAAAATTATTAACAATTTTTTA
>NW_017145425.1:0-302 GCF_001652005.2 Ceratina calcarata
TTATTTTCATGAATGGTATCATCCATAATTATAATCTTACGAAAAACATAACATTCTTATCACAATATCGATCTTTGGTTGATGATCACATTTACAGTTTATTAAACTTATAATTCTTTAAAAAATATAACATCTATCACTACTACTACGTATGTGATTCTAAGAAATCACATAACTTTTTCAAAACTTTTTTATTTGTTGTAACTTTCATAAAGCCTTTTTCATTTTTTCCTAAAAGATTAGAAACATCAGCAACGTTATTTTGCTTGTAAGCATTTATGATCATTTCATACGAAATGCCA
>NW_017145426.1:0-302 GCF_001652005.2 Ceratina calcarata
ATGTATGACACATGTATAATACATTTATAACACATGACTTCAATTTCTATACAATGCTTCCACATTAACAATTCTTTTAAAGTAACATAAGTACCTACATATTTAACAAGTCAGGCTGTAAAAACCATAATGGAATAAGGTACTTTTGGCCAAGCTATGATTTGCACTGCAAGAAAACGTCCTAACTCATCTCCCTTGCAAACTGATAGCAGCACAATGTAAGCATGTTAACGGAACAAACATTGTAGAAAAATGATTTACACCCTTTTTACCCTTTTAAATGATAATAATATTCAAATACT
>NW_017145427.1:0-302 GCF_001652005.2 Ceratina calcarata
CATTTTTTTATTGGATTAAATACATCTTACTATTATATGTATAAAGGGAAAGCGTTTGTATGTATGTTGGCAAGAGTCTCATAAGCGGCTGAAGTATTTATAACGAAATCTGGACAGAAGTTCTTTTTACATACTTCGGAGCAAACAACATTATTATGAATAATTACTACGTCGAAGAAGGGTGAAAATGCATTTTTACCTTATTGATTAATATCTTTTTAACGCGATCAGATATCCAAGAGATTTTTGCTGTATAATATCACATAAACAACTCCTTAAAACACAATTTGTGGATGTTTTAA
>NW_017145428.1:0-302 GCF_001652005.2 Ceratina calcarata
AATCTTCTTCGCTCGTCTGTCTAAAGACTGTGTGATACGTACAATTGTCACGTCCCGGAGGTCTCGCTCGTGTTGGTGGTGGGACACGGCTTACACACCGGGTTATTACGTGAAGCAAATAATATGCCGCAGTCTTTCGGGCAACCGGCGTTTGCGTCCGTGTTATACCCGGGGACCCGTACAGAAGGTTGGTAGCTCGATTCGGAGCGCATGAATGTACCTAGACGATAGTTATTACTATCGTCTGGAGAGTTGTTCCTTACAGAGACGTGTTCCAAGCGTCTCTGTATGCTGTTCTCCCT
>NW_017145429.1:0-302 GCF_001652005.2 Ceratina calcarata
ATGTATGACGAAACACATACATAAACAACAAGAAGTTGAGATTTAAGAATTGAAAATTGATAATTGAGAAACGACTATAAATTCCAGCCTAAGAAGTGTGGCACGTGCACACAGTAGCAAGTAAGGATCATGAATGGGTAAAGTCAAACTATGTCGTGTTGTCAATGCTTGATTTTGATATAAGAATTACGTCCACTCTCATGCATATATTATGCCAGTTTATGCATGTTTAAACGTATTCTTAATTCTCTAAAACCTGTTGGCTGCAACAAGTCAAGTGTTTATGACTGTGGCGATTAATA
>NW_017145430.1:0-302 GCF_001652005.2 Ceratina calcarata
TTAACAGTCAATCCCTCCGTAAGAGAGCAATAACGTCCCCAATCCACCAAACGGTCTATACCAGGGCTGGGGGCCTCGCCTGTCTCTGTGAGGACTATCGGAGTATGGTCCGAGGGACCTTGATCTTTTGTCTCACATTTAAGCACTCTATTAATGGAAGAAAGAAAAATATCAATGGTTGACGGTCTTTTACCAGGCTGAGATCGCGTGAAGTCCTCCGGGTACAGAACATCGTAGGGATTTCTAGCACAATGGTTGTATAGAGCAATTCCGCTCTGATTACTTACGAAGTTGTTCCAGGC
>NW_017145431.1:0-302 GCF_001652005.2 Ceratina calcarata
ATTCATGTTCCCAATCACATTTCCTTACCGAAGAGCTATGCCAACGAATAGGTTTAAAAATGCAGAACAACTCGATACCACTTAATGGCGTGAACGACATGAGTTCAACCATCTCAAAACAAACGCACGCTACAATTAAATCGTATCACAACTTCTCTCATACTTTCAAGTTTTTAGTCGCTACAGCGATTTCACAACAACCTCCAGTTGAATACTTCGAGAAACACCATTTAGAAATCGCCGATCCTAAGTTTAATGAACCTGCAGCAATAAATGGTCTCATTGGTGCTCAGCACTTCTGG
>NW_017145432.1:0-302 GCF_001652005.2 Ceratina calcarata
AGCGACTATTGATACTGTAATCTTCAATTAATATTATTAAATTCCGAAGACGATATTTCCTATTAAGGAAAATTACTCAATTTGTGTTCACGTCATAATTTCTACTCAGTGGCCTATTTTTCTATGATTTTAAGATGACATACAAACGCCAGGGAGTAGAAATTGTGAAATGGACAAATATTTGGAGATTTACCTTACTCCTGGCAAAGTCAAATCCCAAACCAATATTCCCTAACAATCTATTGCTTACTTACTAAGTAATCAGAAACAGCTTTTAATTTTTAAAATATCCAATATAATAT
>NW_017145433.1:0-505 GCF_001652005.2 Ceratina calcarata
CATAAAAACATAAACATAAAAACATAACCTAACCTAACCTAACCTAACCTAACCTTACATAACCTTTTTTTTTTAACGGGGGAAAATCCATTATGGACACCCTCGTTCCGCCCTCCAAATGGGGGGGCGGGGCGAGAGTAGTGCCGGACTCTCACAGGCTAAAAACCCCCCGGTGGCTCCTAGAACCGCGGCGGTGGATGGGACCAAGGACCTCTCGCGAATTGCACTTGGTCCTATCCCCGCGGGGCCTTACTGGCGCGTAGATATAATTAAAAGATTGTCCATTTGAAAAATAGTACATGGCCGTCGCCAAATAACGTTCCAGTATAAAAAGGGAACGCGTATAATAAAATTTGTCACCGATAGGGGAACCACCTCCTATCGGTGATACGTCAATAGATAAAATTAAAAGATAAAAAGAGTAAATAAATAAAATGAAAATAATAAAAAAGAAATAAAAACCGCAAACAGATAGAAATATATATAAAATGTAAATGTAAATGTA
>NW_017145433.1:1403-2835 GCF_001652005.2 Ceratina calcarata
TATGTTCCACTTCGGGAAAGGTAATTTGGATTGTTTTAGTAGTAATGGAGTATAGATAAAACTAATATATAAATGATCAGACATGGATTCCTGCTCCAAAACCCGCCAGTGTGACATCAGTCTGAAGGCTAGTGAGTTAGTCATTGTCAGATCGACAATAGACGAACCTTGGGGACGGATGCAAGTTGGAGAGTTGCCTGAATTCAATAAAAACAAATTATGAGATCTTATCCAGTTATTTAATATGGAGCCACGAATATTATTTTTTGGACAGCCCCAGGCCCTACAGTGGGCATTAAAGTCACCTCCGAGAATAATAGGAAATTTATTTAATTTAATGATATGTTTTCCGATAATGCTGAGTTGGTTTTCAAAATCAGAGCGACTTTTATTAGGAGGAAAATATGTAGAGATAAAGATCGTTGCATTAATATCGACAATTAAAATGTCATTATTGTTAAAGATAATTTTAGGTGGTGAGAGGAAGGTAGAACTCACCACTATTGCTACCTTATTTTCTTCATTGCCATACCATCCTTTCTTTTTATGACTGTGAGGTTCAGAAATAAGTGCAATGTCTATGCCAGCTTGCATCATAGTCTGTTCAAGTAGTGATTGAGCGGCACTAGAGTGATTTAAATTAATTTGTAAGATGTTAATATTACGTTTGAGTCTATTATCAATTGAATAATTCATTATGACTTGATTCTACTAGTTGCAGGTTCCTCCGACCCGGAAGTTGACGGTTTTGTCACATCGGATGGAATAGCCGCGGTGGTCTTAAGTCTGGAAGCTTGTTCTTTTTTAAAATTCAGGTAAGTGTTGCATTTTATAGAGCCCATGCGATGATTATGTTCTAATTTGTTTCTTTCGCAGAGCTTACATGTAGGATTTTCCTTTTTACAGAGATTCGCTGGATGACCATCATGGCCGCATTTGAAGCACCAGCCGTCCATACAAATTTCAGAGGGACAATTCCCCCGTACGTGGCCATATGCCCAACACTTGAAACATTGGATAGGTCTACTGTCAAGGGGGATAAACCGTGCAGTAGACCATCCAATCTGAGCCGTTTGTTTTGATAAAATTTTAAAAGCTACAGATTCCTCACACTTACACCAGACCGTTGCGGTGCCTCTAGAGTTGGCTCGAACAGGACCGAGGGTGAAGAACTCATTTTCTCCAGCAAGTGAGTTAAGTGCTTTCAGTAACTCTGGTTTTGTTGTGGTAAAATCCAGACTTGTGATTAAGAATTCTTTGTGCTTGACAGGACACTTAACATGGACATCCTCGGGGGAGAATAGGTTGGAAATTTTCTCAGCGAGATTAGCTGCTGCATTATTGTCCTTCTTTTTCGGAATTTCGAGGATTAATCCCCCGTTAATAGATGAGCGAGGTTTAATTGTCTCGATGCCTAGGTCTTTGAGATCAA
>NW_017145434.1:0-302 GCF_001652005.2 Ceratina calcarata
GAAATTCAATGAAACGTTAGCAATTTTTATTTAATCAAATTATTTTATCAGGGAAATTCTTATATCTGGGAAATCTGTGGCGCGTGACAAACTTTATCTGAAGTCAATGCCCTTGATGTCCACACGAATCAAGAGGGGTTGCAAGGAAAATAAATTTATGGATGTTAGCGCCATATGAAGAAGATATAAACAAGAAACAATTGAAAATACATGATGATGGGATCGTAACAGGAACCGTTTGGTCTGGGAAATGTTCCGGGGATTCTCTTCCGATGGCCGTGTCCCTCATGTTTCTTTCGTTC
>NW_017145435.1:0-302 GCF_001652005.2 Ceratina calcarata
GGGGCGTATGTACGCTCATTTTGTAGGGGACGACGAGATCTACAATTTCTGCGTAGAAAGAACTCGCTAGTGCCAATAGTTACCGAGTTATTTGCAAAAAACTTTTTTTCTGTTTTTTGCCGATAACTTCCAAACGGATGAACTTACGGGGACGTATATTTGTAGAGTACGACGAGATCTACAATTTCTATATAAAAAGATTTCGCTACCATTAATATTTAACGAGTTATTTGCAAATAAGTAAATATTATTTTAAAATAATCATATGATACAATAAAAGAATAACGTTTATTATTTTTATA
>NW_017145436.1:0-302 GCF_001652005.2 Ceratina calcarata
TGTAGAAAGCTGTTATTTTCTCTTCTTTCCCTTCCTCCGTTGATGAGGTGAATTCCCAAAGAATACTTCGTGCACCTTGCCCGACGTTAATTTTATCTAATAAATATTCTGCATTATACGGATCTACTGTATATAAGTCGTTCCTTAGTGCAACTTTAAGTTGCATAAAATTTGATGCTACGTTTGTTAGAAACTCTGTACACACGAAATATAAACGGTGTACTTGTACGTCGTTAGTTTGGAAACAAGCGTTGAGATTCGCGGACACCTCGAAGACATAATTCAAAAACTCCAAATACGCC
>NW_017145437.1:0-302 GCF_001652005.2 Ceratina calcarata
GAGTACAATATATGCGCTATATTGGCGGTGATGATAGTGCCACGTATAAAGGAATATTAAATTGTGAGCGTAAAGAAGCAAAGCATCGCGGCATCTGTTAACAGCATTTTCAAAAAGTTCCCCACCAACTCCACTTCTCTCACCAGTATTCATTATTTTAGTCACTCAAGCTTTTTAGAAAATAAAGCGGTTACTTCTTGCTGAATCCTGAACGGATGCAAAAGCACGTCCAATTCCAAAGTTTATTTTGAGTTCCTATTGTTATTGATATTCAAAGTTTTATATAAGTTTGTTCTATACGA
>NW_017145438.1:0-302 GCF_001652005.2 Ceratina calcarata
TCCGAATTTATTAGATTCCTTAAAAAACGGTTCGTGCCGGGTCGGTCTTTAGCAGTTTTACGCGGAGAACTGAGTCGACTTAAAATACGTTCGGACGAATCGTTACGGGAATTCATTAATCGAATGAGCAAGTTAGTGCACATCACGCGGATTGCCGCTCGGGAGGAAGACGGCTAAGACGACGAACGCCTCATGAAGAAATTGGAAACGGAGGCAAGAGAAAGCTTCTTCGATGGATTGCTGGAACGGATCGTGGCCCGTGTCCATCGGATGGAACGCAAGATCGAGACACTGGACGACGC
>NW_017145439.1:0-302 GCF_001652005.2 Ceratina calcarata
CAGTACGTGGGATGATTGATTCCGGTTCGTCATTATCATCTGTTATAATACTTTCGCTTCTTCTCGATTCACTTTCATTAATCGTAGTCGATTGTAGAGTCTTCGCGAGGCTTTCTATTTCTGCGGCTCGTTTATTATTTTCGGTACTTAGTGCTTCAAAGTTAGCACGATTGGCTTCATCGGATTTTTGTATACGATCGAGAATTTGTCGTAACAGATTCTGTTCCTGAGTAGTCCAACTAGCCGTGGATCGATCGGAGCCATTTCGTCTGAGTCTTCAGAATCGAAACTATTCTTTCTAG
>NW_017145440.1:0-302 GCF_001652005.2 Ceratina calcarata
TCTTCAATGAGAAGAATATAAATTATTATATCGAATACAAATAAATCATGTATGTTCTTAAAAGAAAATAAATTATAATTAAATAAATGTATTATAAAGTTACTAACTTTGTCTTTTTCACAGCACAAGTTTTCTATAGTTGTTTCCAATTCTCTTTTTAACTTCGAAATATCATCCTTCTCCTGTTCCATGAACGATTTTACTTTAGTCAAGCAGGATACAATTTGATTCTGAAAATGAAAATATTAAAAAATATTAATATAGGGTGTACTGTTTGATGAATGAAACGTACAGAATAAGAA
>NW_017145441.1:0-302 GCF_001652005.2 Ceratina calcarata
CATGTCGTATATAAACTTCTTATATTTCAAATGAAAAAGATTTTTGAGACACCCAGTATATGACGAGGGTTCACTGTTATCGTATCCGGAATTCAATGATCTGAACTTCTTGATCTCAATACCATAACTTTTCACTATCATCCCTCTCTCAACATAAAAAACGAATGTAGTAAATTTTTGGCGTATCTACAACTGCAGAGATATTTAGAGTTAAATGAGATCACCGGAAACGATTCCTGAAGACAATTAATTTTTTCATAGGAACATAAAATCAAATGTAGGTTTTTCTTTCGTATTCGTTT
>NW_017145442.1:0-302 GCF_001652005.2 Ceratina calcarata
CCTTTAACTCTATCAGCATCCAATCCCTTTTCCATGTCATCTTCACTTACATATTACATGTTAATATAAGTAGAAATAAGATAGAATAGATATTTAATAAATTATTGGAATCGTGACGGCGGCAACAGGAGTTAGTGCTACGTCTTATGCTGTCATATTCTCCAAACTCTGATTTCGGAGAACAATTTTACTTCAAATTGGACTTGGCGCCATCTAGCGTAATCGGCTCGAAATATACACTTGGTACTAGGCGAATATAAAGTGATAGGAGTTTCCACTAACTCCTCGTGTGACGTCAGCAA
>NW_017145443.1:0-302 GCF_001652005.2 Ceratina calcarata
GCAGACTTTAGTATAGTAATCGATATGAGGAATCCATCGATTATTTAAATTTAGATTAATTTTGCATTACGGTAATAAATGAAATCGTGTTAAACGGCCATGAAGAGGTGATCTGACCTGATCGAATAGCGAGCCTCTTACTAATTATTGCGTTACGCCGTGACCGCAATGTAGGCTAGTCAGCGGTTTCGCAGGATCGAAAAAAGAATAATATTAGCCACTGGTCATTTGCGTGTTAACCTACATAATAATAAAATAAACAACTAAAGAAATTGAAACTAAACTTTCCCTATCAATCAATA
>NW_017145444.1:0-2099 GCF_001652005.2 Ceratina calcarata
CGCTCTTTTTATAGTCTCGCGAGTCTCGGCACTCTCCTCTTTTTCTCTCTCCTCTCGTTCGTTCCCGGTTCGGGCTCTGGATCCCGTCGTCATTGGTTCGTTGGATCTCCCTCTCTCTTTCCTTCTCGTTCCGTCTCTTTTCCGTTTGTACGTTCTTTATACCTCTTCCTCGTTCTCTCTTCCGTGTTTTTCGTTACTGCGAGATAAATATTGTTCCTTCCTACTGGAAAATCATAAGAGACATATATAGTTGACCTATTACATGTACACTTCCGATTATTTACGTTCTCTCAGTTACCTTCGATTCTTTCTTTTATAATCTTGATTATCTTCTTAGCTCGGATCGATCGATTTCTCGTCGTGATCCGATTTGATCGTGTCTTCCTTCGCTCGGTGTCTCTGTTTGTACCTTTTAAGAGTAAAAGCTTTATATTATCTGTTTGTATTTTATTTTATTTTTTTATTTACAGCGTTTCTTACCGTTTGTCTTTCGGTTTTCGTTTTTCAGTGTGGTAATCAGTGACGTCGAAGCCGTCTTTGTTTATGTTCTCCTTCAGTATTCTGCGTGTCTTTTCTGAGATCCTTCCATTTCTTATTCCTTGTATGATTGATCTTGAATTTATTATGCAGGGGGGAGGGGAAAACTGTCTCTCGATATTTCCTCGTGTTTGTGTTTTCTCGTTTTCTTGGAACGGTGGTTACGCCGTTGCTTTTGACCATACCGTCCTCGTGTTTTCCGTGCCTGTTGTACAACCGTCTACGTGACTTTTCCCCTTTTTATGAGTCTCCAGCTTCCATCGTGTCCATAGTTTCCCTGTAAAAATTTTCTTTCGTGTATTTCTTGTTAATCTCGTGCGTTTAATTTCAAATGATTTCCTTTAATATATGTTTCCTACTCACCTATATCGTTTCTTCTTTTTGTTTATTCGTTTTGCCTTTTTGCATGGCTTTCGGTTTCCTCGGATTGTCGCTAAGCCGACGGTATCGGTTTCGATTATCCTTCACGTCATTCTCTTGTCTCGTTGTTCGGTGTTTGACTTCGTCGGACTTTTGAATTGCTTACGCAGAGATCTTCCGTCGCTCTTTATTCGTGTAACGTTTCTTTTGGGGGTAGAATTGGACTGCGAGTCTGCGATTGATAGTATTAATAATTTCTGTGGTATCCGTCTGTTTCTTTTCCTTGGAACAGTGGCTACGTCAATGCTTTTGACCGTTCCGACCTCATGTTTTCCAGGTCTGTTTGTGCGATTGTCTGCGTGACTTTTCCTGTCTTATGAATTCCCAGCTCCTATCGTGTCTATAATCTTCCCTATAACATCTCTTCTTTTTATTTATACGTTTTAACTTCTCGTGTTGTCTTTGGTACCTTCGGGTTATCGTTAAGCCGACGGGATCAGTTTCGTTTGTTCTTCACTGTAATCTTTCGTCTCGTTGTTCAGCGTTTGGCTACATCGGACCCTATTAAACTGTTTCTACTCTTCGATCTGCCATTTTCGTCTCCTCTCCTTGTGACTCTTGATCCAATTCCGGGGTTTTCCCGTTTCTCTTTGGCTTGAGCTGAATATTCGTTCCCCTATTTCGGTCTAGTTCAGATATTAAGGTTATAATTATATATTATTTATTATGTATGCTTGATGCAGGGTTTTTAGGTATTATTTGTTCTTACTGTACTTTTTCTCTTTCTGTTCTGAGTTTCTTCTTTCAGTATAGCACGATCCGTTTCTTCCGCCTTTTCGTGGTTTTTATCCCTTTGTATTTCCCGGCATTGACCGGTCACGTGTGTCTCATTTCTTTTTCTGTTACAATATTTGTTTGTTAAGGATGTTTTACGGTTATCCCGGTAGGGTTTTCTTTCTTTGGGATTGATTTCGTTCGTAACTGATGTCATTCCTTCTCATATTTTAAGCATTATCAGTTTTTTGCGATGGATAGTATTTTCTATTCGGTGTTATTTATTTACTTGAGCATTTATATTTCTTTATCGTTGGTTTGTTTCGAGGTCTTTCCGTTCCTCTACGGGGTCGGCTGATGTCGGTTTCAGCGCGGGCTTTGTTCGGTGTTCATATAGTTTGTTTAACGCGTGTTAATTCTGAATTTTT
>NW_017145445.1:0-302 GCF_001652005.2 Ceratina calcarata
TCAATCCTTATGGAATTAGTTTTCCCTGACAGAATTAGAAATAGTGACCTGCGATCGGTTCAATTAGACTTTCGTATGATGACAAACAGGAGAGAATAGGAAAATTTTAAACATTTAATGAATTACATACGTTTTAAGTCGTGGAAAAAACGGTAAAATAAAAGAATTTCATTTCTCTAAAAAATGTTATTTACTATATATAGGGTGTCATGTAACACGTGGTACAACCGAATAGTGGCTGATACTGTATAAAAAAATAAGTCGAAAATATACAATAAAATTTTTACATTTGAGACTTCGAT
>NW_017145446.1:0-302 GCF_001652005.2 Ceratina calcarata
ACTTCGATCTGCGTAACTATTGTAAAACACAATCAATAAGAACGAATTGTTAAAGCACACAAAACGAAGTAATTACTATGCGACTCATTTAACATCGATATCGATACTGAACCATCTACATACATTATACATTACAGTTTGATTTTATACCGGAAGTAAAGTTGTTATTTAGATCAAGGGACACGATTCGTTTACTCCGTTAGTCGAGTATAATGAATCTTCCAATTTTGACTCACGTTACAATGTTTAATCACTAGTTTGAGATTGGATATAAAATTACAGAAAGGAAGCCAGTAAATCAT
>NW_017145447.1:0-302 GCF_001652005.2 Ceratina calcarata
TCCCTCTCACCTTCGTCGTTCCTTTCGTTATTCCATATACGAGGGACGCTGCGTAACGAACGCTGCTATTTTTAGGTTAATTCGCCCGAATTTAAATATCAATATGAATCCGCAGATCCGAGTCAGCGATATTTTCGCACGAATTCTCGCCGGGAATAAACTCGCGGAAATGAACTGGGATGGATTAATTTTATTGTGACGACGTGGAAACAGCAAATAGAATTCCGCGCGATAACTAGATACGAAGAACTTAATTAGAGCGACGACGGGCCGTCGCGATATATCCTGCGATAAAAAAAAAA
>NW_017145448.1:0-302 GCF_001652005.2 Ceratina calcarata
ATAAGATGCAATCATAAAGTGATAAAATTTCTACGAAGTTATCAAGGAATAGAATAATTTTGTATCAACTTTTAACAAATCTTTTCTTCAATGCAATTAACACTTAAAGATCAGTCGAATTATCTGTGATATCAATAACGATTAAAGAGGAAACCAAATTAGAGAAATGACTAGGTAGTAAATGTGCTGCGCTCTTACAAAACATGAGTATATAAAGAATTCGAACAGTGCACGATATCCAAAAATAGAAAACATATGAACGTCGAAATATCAGACAATATAAAACATCAAATATTTAAATA
>NW_017145449.1:0-302 GCF_001652005.2 Ceratina calcarata
TATTATTGTAATCAGCAATTAACTATTCCTCGTGGAAAATTGCATTCATTGAACAATATTTATATCACACGATTGCTGTTATACTAAAATTGTAGTCAGCAATGATCTATTTGTTATAACTGCAATCAGTAATCAACTACTTGTTATAATTGTAATCAGCAATCAACTATTCGTTATAATTGCAATTAGCAATCAACTATTTCTCGAAGTACAAAATTGTATTCATTGAACAAGATCAACATCACACGATTGCTATTATATTAAAATTACAATCAGCAATCAATTATTTGTTATAATTGCAA
>NW_017145450.1:0-302 GCF_001652005.2 Ceratina calcarata
GTAAAAATGTAAAACAGGACGCAAGACCAATAGTTTGCATTTCTTCGCGTCGTTGAAAATTACCGTTACCCTCCCATAAAAGAACATGTTCACCTTACAATAGATATCTGAAAACCCTTGGAAGATTTGAAAGTTTTCGACCCGAAGAATCGAGTATAATCCTAGCGGAGATTGCCTGCTGTATACTATCGGTTACCGGGCTTGGTCGATCATTTTCACAGCACCGCAGGTGAAAAGTGCCCTAGACCAGAATGAACCGCAGTTTGCGACATTCGATAGCTTACAAAAAAGAAATATTCAGT
>NW_017145451.1:0-302 GCF_001652005.2 Ceratina calcarata
GGGAGAAGATACGGGAGGCGCTCGTTGCTCACCGAGTGCCCCCGTATCTTCGGGAGGTAATAAGGTCGTACTTCAGCAACAGGCGGATAATATTATCCGGGCCGGTACGGGGGACTGCACCACCGGGTGGTAGACTGCGGGGTTCCACAGGAGTCCGTGTTGTTCCCACTTCTGTGGAACCTCGGGTATGATGCAGTCCTCCCGGCTGATCTTCCCCCGACGTGTATGTCATCTGTTACGCCGATGACATTTTCATACTCGCCGTGGAGGAGGACTTCGGGAGGACCATTCGGCTCGCCGAA
>NW_017145452.1:0-302 GCF_001652005.2 Ceratina calcarata
AATTAACATCATCCGAGGCAAACGTTAAACCGCCACGATTTTTCATTAACGATAATCTAGATTGTAAAGAGGATGTAACAGTTAACATATTTGTACATTTTTCACAGTGTATTCTTCTTTTTATTGCATGAATTACTGCTCCTGCTGTATGTTTAATAACATCATCTAGGTATTCAGAATCAACCCATGCATCATTCTTAGAATAATCGTGACATGCAATGTTGTAACTACTATGGGAAAGGAGGGTTTAGGAGACCTTTCCACGGCGGGAAGTAACCAGAATTATGCTCAGTTTTAGTTTA
>NW_017145453.1:0-302 GCF_001652005.2 Ceratina calcarata
CCGGATAGCCAAACACGTGTTCGCCAAGGGTCGTAGTTCAACCAAGTTTCCGTACTGGAATCGATTCCGCAATTGACTGAAACCGTTCCCAGGTAAGTCTCTAGTCTTATTGCTTAGTAAACTGCATAATACGAACTGTGAGGAAAGGCTTCTTATACGTATTAAAGTGCAAGGTAAATTCAATAGGAGCAAGTTAAATCCAACCACGTGATAGTATCCTTTATCAAAATTAGTTTCGCTTCGATAACTATTCTTTTGAAGAGGATGAGTGAGTCGCCGCGTCCACAGTGATTTTTAAATTC
>NW_017145454.1:0-2083 GCF_001652005.2 Ceratina calcarata
GTTATCTCATGAGACCATTCGGTAGCAGACGTCCGTACGTCAAATATGTTCTAACTTTTGGCACGCACCATCGCCTCGCGTCGTTCTTTAATCTCTAATATGCATTCTGAGAAAATTATTTAGGAAAAATACATGAGAAATAGTACATCTCTTAAGATAATGTAACCGAGGAAATTCTTCCACGCTTCTACTTCTATTAATAGCATTGTAGTTCAATGACACAGGTTTCCAAATTTTTGGCACGCGACACGGAAGTCGTATGAAGTAAGACGTTTGGCACGCGAACGCTCTGCATTCAGACTGACTAGCCTAAGCACAGACAAGGTAAAAAATCTAAAATAAGGGATTATAAAAAAGATTTCTCTTATCGATATAAAACGTAATAATGTAAATCGATTGTGCATGTAATTCTCACTTAAGGATGTATTGGCTATACAGTCAATCCCAGAAGTTTATGTACCTTAGAAAAACGCATTTCCTATAATTAAAAAGAAATCAGACGTCGGAAGAATAATGCTAATAAGCGGAGTATTGCTCAGGGCTGCAGTTGGCAAGGATTTATGAAGAGAAAATGTCCACTGTGGAACCTCGAATTGAACGTATCGTTCGAATTTTTTAACCGGCGACAGTTTCCGGAGGAACGCATCTGATAAAGAAAAAAGTACACACCGGCGTGATAAAGGAAGGTGCCAGTACACGGGTGTGTACAGAACTTTAAGCTTGTATGTGTCCGCTCGTAAATCTTAGGATATATATCGTAAAATACGTGGAGACCAATGAAATTTAGTACAAATATAAAGTGTCTTTCGTATTTGCAGAAAATTCTTTCAGCTCCTGTTTATTCGTGTAATAAATAAGTCTCGCAGGAGCTAATAGAAGTTGCGAGAGGAATGTATGTATGTACGAATAGTTGAACGAGTTCCGGGAGTAAGATTTCCACTTTAAAGGGCGGAACTTCGGATATCGGGATGGATAGTATCAGTCAATCTGAACTTCAGTTGATTGAGTCCAACTTAGAAACTGGTATTCAAGAGTTACAGTAAAAGCTTCAATTTAAAAGTACACTCTCGTGCACAAATATGAGCATGAGGACTATAATTTCATTTCATACTGTATAATTGATAATAAATACAAAAATTATTGATTTAATTAATCGTAAATATGAAGTAGTTTTTATACGAAGCATAAGTAAATAGGAAGTTCTATTAAATATTTCGATTTCATTGGAAGACAGTTTGAGGCATTAACTCTTTTGAAAAATCGTTTTAATCCGACTGGACGTATGCGAGCCAAGAGGGAGCTAAACTGGTAGAAAAAGTTGGCAAATCGGAGTAAACGAAAAATCCTTTTCGAGCGGAAAGAAAAATGATATTTGGACACGACCTCCTTTCCGTTGCAGTGCAGCGACGTGCCGCGAGGGGTGAAACATGATTTTCAATCTGCAAAAGTGGTCCTCCATATCCGTTCCTCCACCAATCAGTCAGGGATATTAGCTTAAAAGGGATCGCGGCTCCCTTATGGAGCGCAGGTGCCCCTCGCAACGGCAGCCAGCTTCCGAAATGGCGACTGGGGGTAAAACGACGCTGACCGGAGGGAAGATGAATGCACCCGCTGCTGCAAGGAACCGTTCGCCGTTTAAACCGATGTATAAGAAAAAAAGGGAGGAACAACAGGCAGCGTTAAGGGAGATTTATGGTGATTTAAAAAAAAAAGAGGAGTAACTGCCCGTTTAGTCCGGTTTCCGGTGCATAATTTAGCGAAACGTGCTCGACTCGGTCGGTTTCGTTCCGATGCAACGACCCCCTTTCATAATAATCGGCCTCCATTATGCGCGCTCATTGTTATTTGAATTGTAAGTAACTTCGTTCCCTCCTACCGGAATAAAACAATGTGACTTCATAAAACGCAATGTAACCGTAACTCTTCGCGGGAAATTAAGCATTTCAAAGTCTGGCGTCTTGTGAAAAAATTCTAGTCGCGTTTCCGGGTCTGTTGGCTCAGCTAAAAAGCGCACAAAGATAAACGTGGAACAGAGAACCTTTAGACTCCATTATATTAAAAAAAATACGAACTTTCGAACAAA
>NW_017145455.1:0-302 GCF_001652005.2 Ceratina calcarata
CTCCAATTACTATTTGAGAGGTTAAAAGATTTATTGCTTTTTCTATGAAAAAGAACAAGGCCAGCTTAGAGCCACGCGCTTTTACATTTTTATTAAGACAGTTCGAAAGATACAGTGCTCCAGTTAACATCTCTCCCGCATTACGATTTTTTGTTAAGGAATTCAATCCTAGTGTTCCTTTTCATTTGTGTAAATTTCATAGAGATAATATAAATAGAGGAGGGGAGCCATAGGAATCTCTGTAAGTGGAAAGATCCGGCGAGTAGAGAGAGAGAAAGAATTTGTGGCACTATCTGTTCTTC
>NW_017145456.1:0-302 GCF_001652005.2 Ceratina calcarata
CGGTCCCGAGATTATTATTATTCCGAACGGTTAAATTTAAATCGGAGGGCGATCGAAAAATCAACGTATTCCCTTTTTAAACATAACCAACGAAAACACCCTTCTTAGATTTCTTGCCAGTTTTGGTTCTTTTACGGTCTTGAATAAAGACATAGCATTCACAGCCAAAAATTCTGAGCTTCGGAATATTCATTTCGCGTCCAAACCATAATTCAGCTGGACTCTTACCCTTTCGAAAACTTGTTCCTGTTTGATTTAAAGTGAAAACAGCGTAGTTACTAGCTTCAGCCCACAATTTTTCA
>NW_017145457.1:0-302 GCF_001652005.2 Ceratina calcarata
AAATACTTTTTAAATAATTTTGTACATTCGGTTCATTGAAATACAATCAGCACGAGAATTAATGGAAACAAATTGACGAACGTGGGATAAATGACTGTTTGTCATGATCAAGTAACAAATTCGAACGCGAGTCTTATTTCTCTTATTTAATTTGTTAAAATAATGCATTCATCGCACTTTGCAATTGCTATGAATTATCGAAATTGTGTATTTTGTTTTTCTTGTTGATAAATCTCTTAATTATATTTGTAATGCAGTGTTTGCATTCATAATAATAAAATAGTTGGATTATTCAGGAAAGT
>NW_017145458.1:0-302 GCF_001652005.2 Ceratina calcarata
ATTCTAGCAAAGATAGTAGTTCATCAAGAGAACTTCCTCAAGATGGTGGACTCTTAGATTCATGTCACGTGGTCTCACACTTAAATACGATTTTCTACTCAACCAAATTATGTCTTCCGGAAGGGAATTAACAATGAACCACATCCGATATAAATTACTTCTCAGAATATCACGATATAACATGAAATTCTAATTTCGTTCGGGACACTTAAAGAATTGAAGTACGAGTCTTCTAACACACTGGCACTCTAAAACGAGAATGATAGAGCTCCTCTCGCAAGAAGAGAAGAAGTCTGACTCGA
>NW_017145459.1:0-302 GCF_001652005.2 Ceratina calcarata
CCGTCGAGTGGGGGAGAAATATGACCAGAAATAGTGCACTGTTTCAACGTGTTTCTCGAAAAATCCTCGTCAGCTTCAAAATTCTCAGCGGATTCCCGCCAGACGGGTTCGAGAAACAGGTGAAAGAAACCCTCCTACAGTGACCTGAAATAGTGCACGCGTAAATGTATGTCAGACACGGCACAACAGCATCCTTGGCACACGGTCCCGAATTCACGGAGAAATTAAACGAATGCAATCGCTTAACATCTCTGAGCTCCACAGTGGACTATGAGCAGGCCGAGTCCATCGTAGAGGATCTC
>NW_017145460.1:0-302 GCF_001652005.2 Ceratina calcarata
ATAGCGAAGAATTTTTACATGGAAATTGTAGGTCTCGTCGTCCCCTACAAAATGGTCCCAAAAACTTTCCCTTACGACCATCCTTTCGGGAGTTATTAGCAAAAAACGAAAATTTTGCAAAATCTGAAGGGGTACCCCTTCAAAAAATTTCGAGAAAAATTGAAAAATTTTTTTTCGGTCAAAATATCGAAAAATACTTAACTGTATTCTAAAAACCGTAAAAAATTCCAGACTTCTTAGGCTTGCATTTCCTCAAATTAAAGCAACAGTAAGAATAATAACGTCAGTAGCAACAGCAACAC
>NW_017145462.1:0-302 GCF_001652005.2 Ceratina calcarata
CTA
Source organism: Ceratina calcarata (assembly GCF_001652005.2). Taxonomy (NCBI): domain Eukaryota; kingdom Metazoa; phylum Arthropoda; class Insecta; order Hymenoptera; family Apidae; genus Ceratina; species Ceratina calcarata. The sequence continues at coordinate 4 of NW_017145462.1, forward strand.
AATTACACTAGATGTAATTGCAATTTAATTTATTATGTTTTATTAATTTTTCATAATAATTTATGCACCTAATCAGTTATGCAATTCTACAGCAAGTAGAAGGTTATAATGATTTAGAATGTTTCTTTCTTCAATCCACAGTAATAGGCACATAGTAATTAAGTATTTAACAGTAACTGACGTGCAGTGACACCCACAAGTGGATCTTACCTTATAATACTTTTTTATTAATTTAAATCGCTATATTAGGTAATAAAATGAAGTTTTTTTCTTATAAAGTAATCCTTGAGCATTCATTA
>NW_017145463.1:0-302 GCF_001652005.2 Ceratina calcarata
AAAAACGCGGTAATTTAAAGCGTCACCTTACACTTTTTGGTGCGTTTCTTAAGAATGCAACTACAGCCAATTGTTATGATGAAGTTAGTTTTCGATTAAATCAAATAACTGGACACTTAGGTGAATTTGAAGACATTCAAATAGAAATTGAGTTGGTGGAAACATCTTCCAAAAACGATAAATATCGAGACGAATTCGAAGAAAATTATTACAATCTCTTGCGAAAAGCACGTCACCTCCTTAGAGTTCACTCTCCTATCTCAAATAGAGAAGAGCGAGATGTTACTGTCATTAATGGGACA
>NW_017145464.1:0-302 GCF_001652005.2 Ceratina calcarata
TCGGACAACTTTTTCGCAAAGGAAACAGTTTTTTAAAATCACCTCAGCTCCTCCTTATTTTCGGGCGTAGTAGTAGTTTTTGGATACCCTATACATGGTATAATGTATATTTAAATATATGTACAGAATAAATCAATAAGAAATAACTTGTTATTTAACCCTTTCGCTTCGAGCGCCGGATATATCCGGCATCCACACGGTCATTCCACGGAATTTCGTTCGGTGACGGCACTTTGGCGGACTGGACTGCCCTAGTAGAAATTTGACCAGTAAGCGACCAGTAAGCAGCCATTTTTTACTGG
>NW_017145465.1:0-1663 GCF_001652005.2 Ceratina calcarata
TTGAAAATGAAGTTCATCAAGGGAGAATGATCCTCGGTTTACTGTGACTTTTGCGCAACTAAAGATCGTGTTGACCGGTTTACTACGCTCGCTGTATAAAAAGGTTCATTTAGTGAAAAGCAGAAACGTTATTGGCCTCGCGTATATCGTGTATTGAGTACGTTCGAAGCTTCGGTTACCTTTCATAGCTTTTTCTCGTTCCGAACTGTTTGTTTAAAATAATGAAAACCAGTACTGAATTAAAGTTCTTGTTTAATGTTCATTTAGAATATGGCGTGAAATATGTATGGGGAAAACGGAGGCTCGAAATGGATGAAATTGTTGGCCGATATAATTGAAACGAATGTCAGGTCCTTTGAAAAATGCAATCAGGTAGACAGAGGGAACGCACGCCTGTTGGAAACAACATGGAAATTTGTTATCGAGAGACCGACGGTAATTTACGGTTAGTTCTGCCGGCCAATTTTCGTTCAGCCGTGCCCTAGCTTATGAATATCTATGGTGCTACAAATTTCAGCCTCAACTGAAACGGAAACCGGTGGAAGCATTACTCTCTCTCTCTCTCTCTCGTTCTCTCTCGCTTAGAGAGTAGAAAAAATCGTTCCATCCCGGTTGATCGGTGGCCGCGTTCATTTTACATCCGCCAAAGAAAAACGACAAATTCTTCTCGGTAAAGAAAGGCAGCTTGAGTAGCGCGGGAACAAATGAGAACGATTCTTCGTGGCTAGGAGAGTTCGTTAATGTTTTAATTAAAAGCTCAAAGGAAATCGATATCGAGGGAGGAAGAGAAAAAACGATGAAAGTCAAAAATATGGGAAGGAGATGTTTCTTATTTTAACTCCAGACATAAAAGAAATAATTCATAAAACTAATTAATTTATATATCATTCCTTTCTTTTTTATTGAAATCCATGATTTAAAAACTTTTTTAATGAAATTAGAAAGTATTTTCTGAACGTCCAATAATTACGCGTAATTTGCTTGGCGCGATAAAAAAGCTGACAACTGAAAATATTATATTAGACAGTTCAAGCCGTGTATTCACCTCATTCATCATTTTGCCCGGTGTAAAATTAATTTCCGAACTGTTTCGTAACCTTAATCCACAATATGTTTACTCAACTTAAAGATAATTAACGCTTCCTTTATTTTAGTTTTAACTGCGCACTTTCGGGTTTCGAGCAACTGCCCGAACTAATTAACTCAAGCCATAATTCAGACGCCCGGGAAAGCTCGATACATATTTCACGGGGTTAAAAATTTTCCAGGTTTTAACGTGATTTGTGCTCCCCGATAAGTTCGGTGCGCGAAGATGGTAATTATTATACGTAGATACGAAATATTTAATGGAGAAGAGAAGTTTATTTCGTGTGATAATTATTTGTTCGATGTCAACAGTGCTCGATTGAATTTTAATTAGAAATTATGCAAATAACAATTGTACATATAGAAGGTAAACAGCTTGATTATAACTATCGATCGCTTTAATCAGTATCCTAGTGTAATTAGCGTCAGATCGAATAGGTCTGTAAATAATGCGTTCTATTTACAATGACAGGAAATAGTATTCTAATGGAACATAGTACAATATAATTGACAAGATACAGTTAAATATGCCTCTGTTATTGCAAATATATACAAAATTATTAATCATGCACCACTT
>NW_017145465.1:2859-5274 GCF_001652005.2 Ceratina calcarata
AATTTATTTAAAGGAGTGGAATTTAATACTTCTACTTTAACTTAATTTCTACTGTGCAGAAGCAATTAATTTAAAATATTGAAGTTCCTCAGCTGCTGCAATTAACTACCGACAGAAGCAACTATCTGGAGACTGCGAGGATCGCGAATCGTGCTTGAATATAAAGAAGAGGCTGGGCAACGTGGCTACTTTTTCCAACTGATGAGCGGATGCGTTGATAAGGAACACCATTGCGTTAACAGGGAATCGTACTCGGGGGAACCGTACTTCATTGGCCGGGGCATGGTTCATTCGTTACCGCGGATAAATGTTAGCCGAGAACGAAGAAACTAATCCAAACCCTGGCTCGCATAAACAACGCTTTTCTTCCCTTCCGGCACGCAGCAGCTACACAGTTAGTCGACGCGCAAAAGGAGAGCCGGTACCGTCCGCGGGCGTAATTTCTCAGCTGCCATCTGGGATGCAACTCCGTGGTACATCGTAAACTTAATTAATATAAGCGGCCCGGGACCCTACCTACGCCACGTCAGTAAACGTTGAAACTTAACGATAAAGTGTTGGCAACGATCGTTGAATGGATTGTTCGCCGTAAAGCATCAACGCTGTTATGGCTCCGACAATGGGTACATCGTTATGGTGAGATTTAACCGCCAGAGACTAGCTAACTTAACACTCTCCAAGTTTAATCGGACAATACGTAACAAAATCACTTATACCTGCTTATTTATTTATATATTTATTTACATAGCTCTGTCCTTAGAGTGGACATGCATGAATGACCATCAAATTTGTCGCACTGTAATAACCGTACACAGTATAGTGATGAATAAATAATAAATCATGTTTTCTCAAAGTTTTAGTCGGCACGTTAATTTTGAATTTAGCGATTAAGTCAAGGTATAACATTATCGATTAATGTTTAAGTAATATCTAAGGCTTTCCTTCTAATTTCTGGGGCATAAGTCGATAGTTGCGATAGGTCAAATAAATAGAGATACTCTTATGATACGTAAAGGGCCATAAGAATTTATGTTGAATTTACTTGACGGCTTTTATATGTGTTTTATGATATGAAGACCAGACCGTGTTGTTAAATAGCTACGTTTATTTACCGATTGTTAGCACCAAGCTCGACTATTTTTCCGTACGTTTTAAGAGGGCGCAAGACCGGGAGCTGAAAGCAAGATGAACGCGAAGGAAGCAGTTTTCTGGAAAAAGTTCGAAACTGTATAACGAAACTGTGAGCGAGAATCATACATCAAATTCTCGACGCGCAACCTTCTCCGGCCACGCCTATTCGCGATTCACCGTAAACTACTGACGTGTATTAATTTCATCATAATTCATTCCTCCAAGCAGTTTTTGTATCATCGGACCTAATGCGAAACCTTTGCCCTGCCATAATAACTTCTTCCATTAAAGTAACAATGTGAAACTGTACAAATGTATTAAAAGCATTATAATAATAATTAGTATCTTATTTCCTATAAATAGTATCTTTATTTCCTAAAGCATTCTACTGCTGAGTTTCTTGTCTGTTTGAAAATCATTAATTGATCTCTTTCTGAGAAGTTTTAATCAAACATTAAACAAGTTCGTATGAACACAAGCAGAGTTCGCTGGAAGTACCGTAGGGCAGCCTTGAGTTCGAACTATACTTTTATTCGTTAGCAGGATCCCTAAAGTTTATGCAGAGTCAAAGACGATTTAAGAACCACGCCCGTTCGTGATTCGCCGCATAATCGTACGGGAGACGAACTAGAGTTTGTCACTCGGACGAGGTCGTTAAAATCAGCTGCTCCAAATTGTGCGCTCGTACTTTACGAGCGGGTAGATTGTTTGCTGAGTAACCTGGAAACTGGGAACCGGATCTCGTGCACGCGACGCACGAGAAATAGTAAACAATTACCTACTTGCAACCGGCGTAAACTTGTTTCGAATAGCTGTTACTCCAGGAGTTGATATTGCTTTAGACTTTCGTACTGAGCATTGTGCATTCAATAGGCATATCAATTTAATCAGTAGAATGTGTACTTGATCTACAACACTTCAAGAGTAACAAATAATTACAATTTTAATAATACGAGGAAACACATTTTGTTTTATTTTTATTTCTCATAGGAGAATTTAACCCTTTGTCCTGCAACTACGTGTGACAGACAACCAGAACTGATTATGAGCCTCGCTCGTGGTACGTCGGTTGGGCCAAATGTGAACATCATTGTCTAGAATTTACTCTCCTAATAGGTACAACACCTTTCTTGTTCACTGATAATTTGTTTATAATTATTTATGAAACCCTGGAATGGTTCGAAGGCTGAACGGTCTTGTTTTCGTTTCGGTTCCAGGCTGTTGGAACTTAAATCGTGGGACAAAGGGTTAAAAGCAATCATTTGAATGGTCCATGGTAGGTTT
>NW_017145467.1:0-302 GCF_001652005.2 Ceratina calcarata
AATATAAATTCAAAGAGTAAAAGATCTGGATTTCATTATCTTACAGTATTCTAAAAATATGGATTATTAAAAGATAATATTTGCATCATTTAATGTACTATGCAGTTTGAAAATCCATTCCGTTATAATTCAATTCCTCGTAGCGTACGGGTGATGCATTTTCGTATTTTTGTTCTGGTTCTAAACAGCACTCGGTAGTTTTTACTGTATTCTTTCCAGGAAAATGTTAACGAGTGGTAGCACAGTAATTACTGCTATACCCTTTTAAGGTTTGAATCAGATCAGTGTATTCTTTATTCGCG
>NW_017145468.1:0-302 GCF_001652005.2 Ceratina calcarata
CGTAGTGTGTATATTTTTATGTTTCTCACAATTTAATTTAGCCACCTAATATTAGTAGAAAAAACATAATACAGAAATACTCAGTATAAGATATTACATAAATGTAAAAGATAAGAATATAGTAAAAAAAATACTCAAAATTACGTCAAACGGCCATCGGTTGAAGTATGAAAAATGTGTGTTAAAGTATTAATGAAGAAAGTATGTAAAGAAAATCTCGGCGGGTATTGAATGTTATATGTACAACAAAGTAGTTGAACTATCAACCTTTCGACATGAACGACTGTCTATAATAAGTGTCA
>NW_017145469.1:0-302 GCF_001652005.2 Ceratina calcarata
GCCCTTTGGTAAGTAACCTAGCGATCATCTTTCGATTTCTTCTTCTCTATGTGCTGTTTCATTTATTTATACGTTCCTAAAAATATAATGTATCTGTTAGATCACGTAGATTCCCATGTTTCTATTGACATACAGAAATATATGTGTGCGTGTGAGCGCGAAGGTGTCGCGACAATTTCGTGCCGCACTCACTCTCATGTAACAGTTCTCACCAAGAGCAGTACAGCTCAGTGCTGTTAAGACACAACTAAATAAAACCGACTTCTCATTCTTACTTAACATAATATAATTCACTTTTCTAC
>NW_017145470.1:0-302 GCF_001652005.2 Ceratina calcarata
ATTACAAAATGTAACTTTGCATCAAATTCAGTAAAATACTTAGGCCATTTAATAAAAGATAACACAATTACACCTTTAAAAGATAATTTAAAATTAATAGAAGATTTTCCGACCCCACAGAACAAAAAACAAATAAGACAATTTTTAGGGAAAATAAATTTTCATGGTGTTTGAAGATCAATTAAATTTATTTAAAACGGTTTAAGAGCATCGCTCGGCTGTTCATATTTCGTTTATTTCGCATATTTAAAAAGTCACTGGCTATAAGAAACGGTGTAACGTTTCTCTAGCCGGCTGAGTCA
>NW_017145471.1:0-302 GCF_001652005.2 Ceratina calcarata
GTTCTAATATCGATCCTCCATACAATAAATACATTATTGATTATTTTCATCCATGACGAAATTGGCATCGCAGTCGATCTAACTTTTTATTAACAATGTTCTACTCCTCCGGACTATTGACATGTTTTAAATATTCGACAACACTTTAATAAAGTCATGCAATTTTCAATACCATCGAACTAATCTGACTTTACCATTTAAATTTCAGATGTAAATTGAATTTCAAATGAAACATCTAACATAAGAGTAATTTAAAGTTGTGAAAACATACATTATTTTGATCTATAATTAATATGCGATGA
>NW_017145472.1:0-302 GCF_001652005.2 Ceratina calcarata
TTAGTAGGTTGCAGCGATACGGGTTATTGATCAACCCTGATAAATGCGTGTTTGGACGCCCAGAAGTGGATTACCTGGGACACCGCATTAGCGCTCACGGAATTGCGCCGCTGCCCGTCAAAGTTAAGGCCATTGTGGATTTTCCACGCCCTAGCAACGTCAAGTCGCTGAGGAGGTTCCTCGGCATGATCAACTTTTACAACCGGTGCATGAAGGACGTCGCAATTATCCAGGGCCCATTGCAGGCCGCTGTGGCTGGTGCCAAGATCAGAAACGCAGATCCAGTGGACTGGACAGAGGAA
>NW_017145473.1:0-302 GCF_001652005.2 Ceratina calcarata
AATTCAGAGTAGAGTATTGAAGATGATCCTTGGTCTCCCACTGAGGACTGGGACCAGGAATATTCATGAGAGGACCCGGGTCCCGATGCTGGAGGAACATATTAGAGGACTGATTAACAGATTCCACTGCGCCGAGCATGAAAATCCGTTAGTCCGTGGGATTACCACGTACGACGTACATAAAATTCCATTTAGGATTAAATTTCCTATTCCGCTCATGGACCGGTTCAGTTCACATGCCTGAAACTAAATTTATTTCTCACACATAATGCTTGAGTTTTTCTGCTATCATACGCACGCCG
>NW_017145474.1:0-302 GCF_001652005.2 Ceratina calcarata
TAATTGTGCATTCGGATAACAGTACCGGTGAGTCTTGTTCACTCTTCTCGAAAACCGTGCGTGTGAAAGTAGTGGGATTAACTGTATTACTTGAATTAATTCATGTGAACGCGTAGTCAATACTGCACCGTTATATTTCCGACTCGGAATACTTTCTTCGCCGGTCAGATCGCTCGCCAGAAAGAGGTGAGAGCGGAACAATTATTCTTGCAGATTTCAATTACGCGTCGCTGACTTACATATGGATTCGCGCTTTCTCGCAACAAGGCATCTTGACGATGGTCGTAAGCTTCTCCAGGATG
>NW_017145475.1:0-302 GCF_001652005.2 Ceratina calcarata
TACGTCCGCGATCCCTCTCACACCCGCAAGAGGAATTCGCAGGATCGGCGATTTTGCAGGACCCCCCTCTTCCCCGTAAACAGCGTTAGGGCCTGCGTACGTTCGCGATCCCTCTCCCCCGCACACTATGAAAGTCACACACGTGCCCGTCCCCCCCTCGCTGCGCATCCCGCGCGCCGCCGTATGCCCCCGCGGCACCGCGCCACCCTGAGCACTCCAGGGTTTAAACCCGCCTACCTATCCTACTTATGTATAAAACAAGAATGAATGCCTCTTGAGAACCATAGAAGAAGGTGTATTAC
>NW_017145476.1:0-1401 GCF_001652005.2 Ceratina calcarata
AAATTACAATGACTTAAAAGTTGCATGTTCCCTTATGGTAATCATTTTTCCCAGCCAATACATTCTTAAATCGATACGATAAAAGTTTGCTTTTGTTGTTTGCGCGATCCAGTTTCGCGGAAACTTTCGACGCCAGGGTGGTACGTGATGAACGTCGCGTTAATAGAGAATTACTTAACAACTGAAAGTTTCACGTGTCATTGATATTCCTCTCGTTTAGTGATGGCAACACGTGCGCCACTCGTCCCGGGGTTTCCTTCGACCGATTTCTACGGTATCGGAACCAATTCCTCAGTAGCCAAGAGACTGCTTCACGAACAGGGACTTTCGAACCAGTGCCGAGAATCGATCTTTTTTATTTCGCGTTTCTTCATAATAATTCTAATCGTTACAAGAGTGTAATATTCCATTTTTTACTAAAAGAGAACAAAACATTTTTAACTAATAATTAAATTGCAAAAATATTAGAAATTAAATACAAAAAATGTCTGAACTATTATTTTGAAAAGCATCCTTCGTTTATAATAAATATTCGTATTCAATCTGTACATACGTTTTAATTATTTTTTGACAAAGAGTGTCCTATTAAAAATAATCACCTTTTAGTGAATTTTATTTAATCGGTGTTTGTTTATTTCTGATCTCTTATTATTATTGCAGACAGTTGATAAGAACGCTTAGGAAGGAGTAGAAGATGGGGATTGAAAGTGTTTTAGCGGGTGGGTTGACTTCGGCGTCGAGCGGGCTTTCGTGGTTCTTCCCGGTGCTCGCGGCAGCGTTGGTCTACTTCCAATACGAAGTGATGGACAACGAAGCACCGCCGATTAACATACCGTCCGAAGTGTTGCTACCCTCCTACGATTTTATCGTAATAGGAGCAGGGTCCGCAGGTACGTTTGTTAAGGATGTACTGGCTATACAGTTAATCCCAAAAGTTTATGTGCCTTAGAAAAACGCATTTCCTATAATTAAAAACAAACCAGACGTCGGAAGAATAATGCTAATAATAAATAGCTACGTGCAAAAAAGTATCGAAGGAAATATCCAATTAAGTATTGATGCTGACGAAAAAGTTGTTTTTCTTCTAACTTCGATATTTAACGAGTTCGGGAAAATGGCATACGACCTTTCTTGTAGAGGACGACGAGACCTACAATCTCTATATAAAAGTTTCTCGCTAGCATCAATAGTTTACGAGTAATTTGCAAAAAACTGTTTTTCGTTTTTTGCAAATAACTCGGTAACTATTGGCACTAGCGAATTCTTTTTACACAGAAATTGTAGATCTCGTCGTCCCCTACAAAATGAGCCTAAATACGTCCCCCTACGTCCATCCGTTCGGGAGTTATTGAGGAAAAACGAAAAGTCTTTTTAAAAGTTCACAGATTCTTCGGGCGAATT
>NW_017145476.1:1671-2781 GCF_001652005.2 Ceratina calcarata
TTTTGTACAATGTTTTATTAATAATAACTGTTAAAATTTCAATGCTTTGTATTTGTTTTTATGCAAGGGTTCGCATTTTATGTAACCTTAATACGCTTTAAAGAGGCTCGACAATAATTTCTAAAACGTCGATTGCTATAGGAGCCGTGGTGGCGAGCCGGTTGTCGGAGATCGAAAACTGGAACGTGCTCCTGTTGGAAGCTGGCGGCGACGAGACAGAAATATCCGACGTTCCTCTCCTCGCCGGGTATCTGCAGCTCAGCAAACTCGACTGGCAATACAAAACAGAGCCCGACGGTGACTCTTGTCTAGGTAAATAACTGCGCTTTTAACAATCTTCTTCAAGGCGTTCCATTTGACACGTGAATCCTTGAGCATGTCAAAAAGATTTTCTTCTTTACGTTCGGTCTGTTAAAAGATTTTCTTTGTTACGTACGACATTCATGGACATCGTCGAAGGCTACGAAATTTATTAAAATTGAAACCTGTTTTGTTATTTAAACTGTACAAACGTTACAAAACAGAAGACTGCGTAACTGCGTTACTGTTTCTATTAACCCGTCGAATTAGAGTTTTACGCAACGCGAACTTTGCATGTGCAGAGAATTGCAACTTGCAGATAACATGCAAAAATATACGAGAGATGAAGGGGGGGATTACATCAGAAGTCAGGCAAGAATTCATATTCTATACATTCGTAATTACGCGTCTATAAAAAAGTCGATTTGCATAAACGTCCGTTGGGGTAAGCCTGGCTGCCCTGATGCGATTGCCACATCTAATTCTGTTTTTTTTTTTTATACATCGACACTCCAGTTCGTAGGTAAGAAATTCAGTCTCGAATCTGAATGTACAAATCTGTATTAAGAAAAATTGCATGTGGCAATATTAGGCCAGGTTCACCCCTTGGCGATTGCCACATGCAATTTTTATCTAAGTTTCCAAGATTAGGCAAAACTAGACAAAAAAAGATAAACGTTAGAGGAATGTAGGAAAGGAGAAAGGAAAAGAAGACAATTGCTCTTTCTAAAATGATCCCCCCTCCCTTCGTTTAGGAAAAGTAGGACGTATATGAAAATATATATTTCATTGTATTTTTATATATTACAA
>NW_017145477.1:0-302 GCF_001652005.2 Ceratina calcarata
TCATAGTCCACTTCAGCACGCTGAAATATTCCACGTGCGACGAGACGCACTCGATATCGATTAATTGACCAATCTGGATTATATTTTACATGAAGCACCCAGCGATTATCAATAACACGTTTTCCAGGAGGCAGATAAACTAAATCCCAAGTTTCATTTTCTTTGAATGCCTTCATCTCTTCTTCCATTGCTTTCAACCATTTTTCAGAATCGTGGCTTTCTATAGCTTCCTTAAAATTGGTTGGCACTAAATGCTGCTGTACAGCTTCAACCAAATATGTCATTGCAATATTTGTTTCAGC
>NW_017145478.1:0-302 GCF_001652005.2 Ceratina calcarata
AAATCTTGGACAAAATCATTCAGCAGAATATTCCACCCTCTCCAAACCTCCGTACACTAGAAATGAGTATAACCTATTTTGCAGCAGGCTCGCGACGATTGATAGGCAGATCTATCCTGATCTGGCCGCCTATTTTGACGATCTGCCGCAACCCTGGCGCGGCCTCATTACCGCATTTTGCCGGTGGCGGCCGCTATTTACAGCTTGATGACACCGTCTTAGGCTATTCTGATTTGAAGATCAGAAGCGTCAAATGCGTGAATGTAGCGATGATCCAACGTCCTAGCGCAGACTTATACTGA
>NW_017145479.1:0-302 GCF_001652005.2 Ceratina calcarata
CCATATGGCCAACTATAAATGTACGATGCGGCTGCCAACTGATCTGATGATAGCCCGTCTTGGCATTCTACACCAAGCGCACCGCTTGGAGAACTCGCACCGAGTTCTGGTATGTCTTTTGTATATCAGGGCGCAAGGCGGGTTCAATGAAGATTACTGAGAACCCGGGGCGATGCCTACCCGTGACTTTCCCTGTGCAAGTACTGGCAACAGTACGCGGCCGAATCGCCTCCCGAAATGATCCCTTTTCTTAATTTTTCCAAGTCCGGGGCAGCTCCTGAGGCAGAGGAGCTAGAAAGTAG
>NW_017145480.1:0-302 GCF_001652005.2 Ceratina calcarata
ATATCTCCGCCACTGATAATATCGGAATATCGATATAATTTTCAAGATATCGGCTTCCGATATGAAAAAAAAACAAAATTCTTCAAAGAAAATGATACTTCATCACTATAAATTACACCACTCAACAATGTAAAATTGTAGTGCAGTATCCAGTATGTAACTTTCTTATTTTTTTCGCGCAGAGGTGGGCTCTAACCTCCAGCAGAAAATGAAATTCCGGAACAGTAAAAGAATATCGCGGGCATGGTCCGTTCCGCAATCTAGAATTTACAATTGTATTTTAGTTTACATTTATTATAACA